>NW_025779017.1:0-64991 GCF_021130785.1 Homalodisca vitripennis | reverse complement strand
TAATGATATGACATGCATATGTATTTAACCTGTTATTGAACGTGTAATAGTTTTTTTAAAACACGTCTCTGCACAGAAATCTGAGATCGAAATTTACTCCTGGAATGGCACTTATGCACTTATGAATAGTTAATCTTCGTAAACATTTTTAAAGTGTTGGCTAGACTGAAAATGTATGTTTTCTGTTGTTATTGTTGTGTTGTCTGGGTCAGCTGGAATTGTATTATATTTTGTTTACAAACGCTTTGTCGAATACAAAATGTGGAATAATATTTGTTCGAATGTGTTGACATGAGTAAATATAACAATAATATGTGGTGAAAGATAAGGATATTCTGAGTAAATCGGTACACATCACGTGCAGAGCGTGAAAACTAAAGTTGAGCGTGAACCTAGAAGAGAAGGTTTGATTCGTCCTGAGGTTGAGGTAAGGCCTAGGTCTAAGGCTCCTCCTCTCTCTGTATCTGTATAATTATTTATTTAGGAATGTTTCAAACTGTGCGTGAATGTTCATACCAATAACGTTTTTTGTAAGAATCGAAATTTCGTTCTGTCACTTGGAAAAACTCAATATTACTTTGCTGTCGAATTCTTAATCTATATATTACCATTAAATTTCAAACATATTTTTTATTAAAAAATATCTTTGGTAAGAGTAATAAATCAAACTAAAAGAAAATACTCTTTTTTCATACAAAATAAATTTCAACACTTCAAAAAGTTACGAAATTCATATAAAATGAAATTAAAAGCTTTTTACTCTTCTTGAAATAAAATAATCAATCAATTTCAAACTGATTTAATTCTCAATGTTTTTGCTACAAAGTGAATTCTTAGAGATGTACAAACCTTGCTAGAATTAAAAAATAATTTGCTTTAATAAAATATGTTTTAATTAAATTGAATTGAACTGAAAAACGTGTACCTGATACATTCCCACTTCCGTTTCATATGTTTGTAGGACTTATACCTAATATAACAGGACCCCATCGTATTACATAATAGTTAAACTTCCCACAAAAGACATTTAAAACGTACAAACTAATTTTTTAAATGAGCTAATGTGTAAAGGGGGATTTTCAAGCGGAAAATCTGTCATTAAATTAAAAAATAGGGTTCATATTAGCAACCATTATAAAAAATGTCACTGTCTATTTTTAACCCTTAAAAATGCAATAAATAAAACAAAAGTATAATACTTCAAAATAGTTAAAATATTTAAAGAAGTAAAGGTGTGTATGGTGGTTCTAGGTTAGACCACAACTGCAAATAAATATAATCTACAATTTAGTTCAGAAAACAAGTAAATACTTAAATGAAAGTGTGTAATAATATCCTCGAAAATTATAGCGTTCACATTGAGTTGTAATACATACATAGAGAAATAATCAAAGACCATTATAGTATATCGCATAGTGAGTAAAATATACAGTATATGCAGACATTTTACAGAAACGAAACACTAATATTAAATTTATTTAGAAAATTATAAAATTGAAGTAAATATTTATATTATATGCCTTAGCCTTTTTTTTATTGATTTTGTAATATGATTCTATTAGCAAATATTTTTAAACAAAATACTTCTCAATCTAAATTACAACATATATGTATACCACACGACCAAATATGACAATAATGTTCAATAATGTGTGTGTATGTAATATGTGAGTAATTGTTGTGTTGTGTTGTTGTGTTAATGTTCTGACAATATGAGCTCATGGAGTTGTCAGCTGTATTTCAGTATCTAGAGGCATGAAAGCATAAAATGAGTACTACTTACAACTCGGGGATCGTATTGATATTATTGATAACTTGGTTACGCCTTTTATTTCTTTCTGAATAAAATTATATTTTCAATGTGCAGCATTTACTACCATCTTTGTCGTTTATAGAAATATCAACTTACTCCCATTCGTACTAGTACTATTCATAAATATGTATATATTTGTGAAAATATCGTCACTTTATTACGTGAATAGTCCCAGAAATTACTTAGATTTACTTTTTATGATCACAAATAAGCTAGAAAAACTATGATGACCATCTAACTGTTTAAAATAAGAATCACTCTGTTTAGCAGTACAATTTATACCATCTTCACGTTATCAAATAAATCTGTTATAGAATCAAAGGCCGCAGACTATCACAACCAATGTTTTCTCATACATATACACAGATGTCCCTAGAATGACTAAGATAAATTAGGAAAGGAGGATAAGAAGGGAAATCAATACTATTTACTGTACTATAATACGTCTTACTATGAAAGAAAATAATACGAGTAATGGACAACAATTTGCGTTTTACTTTACATGTACAAGTACGATTGTAAAATAATTGGGCAGATTCTGAAAAGTACAGCCTAATAATTAATATTGAAGATGATTTATAACTAAAAATTCAATAATAACATAAAAACTAATATCTGACTGAGCTAATTATGAAAAAACACATGTAATTCATAAACAAAGTCTACACTACATAGGAAAATTTTGTGTGATTTAACACACAATACAAACAATATTTTCAGTTTCGTTATAAATTTCTTTTTCCATCTGTCTGAAATTTTCTACAGATTGAAATTAGGCATGAAGCAACATTTGGAGCCTAAATGATGCTTCATGTGAAGTCTGTAGGTCAGTTTATACTTGAGATATCGTGTGGGCAGAGACAAAAAAGACAGAAATTATATTTTAAAAGCTTTGCGTACGCTTAGCTTATAACACTAATAGTTTCATTTTTTTGTAAAAACTAATCGGATAATGATTTTAACATTAGATGTATTCAAGTTATATTTACAAAGTTAAAATGGTTCTACTAAACTTGTTGTTTAAAATCATTGCTTTTTAAAACTTAGTGTGCAAGAACTTAATCGGGAAATAATCTTTCCAATCTTACATTACCAAAGTATAAAGAAACAAAAATTAATGAAATATCAATTCTAAAACATATTAAAAACCAATTTACCGTTACAATAAACTGCCACCTTACAAAATTGGTGCAAAAAGTAATTATTTACCTTCAAGCGATTACAATGCAGACATATTTCAATAACAGAGAACAACAATGCCTAAACCGTTTCTAAGCAATTTATTGCCTACGTTTAAACTTCCACTTTTGTACTCAAATCACTAAAAACCATTTAAAAATGCTTGACTTTACAAAAAATCTGACGCCAGGGCAAACTGTAGGTGGTGTGCTGGCGGGCGGCCTCATTGTTGGACGTCTCGTCTATGTCCACTGCAGGTACGATAGAACCCTTTCAGAAGAAGAAGTTTAGAAAACGTTTAGGGTCTTTCCCGCACTGATTATCTATATATATATAAATGAAATGTTTGTGTGTTTGTCCTTTATGGAATGGTACACTATTTGACCAATCATTATGAAAATTTGAATGTATATGTACTTTTTAACGGAGAAGGTTTATATGCTATACTCATTTATAAAACTCACCACGAGGTGGCGCTGCAAAATATACAAGTTTTCAAAGCGCCTGCACATTATAAACTGCAATTATGAGACAGTTACGTATATTAATTTGCCAAAGACTATTTTAAGGCACTAAGTTAGAATATATGTTTGTCTTTTATGATAAATATATGGTTTGAACTTAAAGCTTGACTGTTAGACCGCTTTATAATAAAATACATGTTACGTGTATAATGGCTATATAATAAGCATATACACAGATTTTCTTGATCGTGACAACAAGGCAAACTCTACATCAGTGTTAGAAATATAATGCACCTTGAACCAGAAGTGCAAATACATGGCCAATGCTTACATAAAGCGCGTGAAGCCGCAGGAAACAGCTAGTTATTTATATAGTTCAATTGGATAAAAATGTTTAGACTAGATTTAATTAATAAACTTTGAACGATAACGGCAATTAATAATATTTTGTTATATGATTTTCAGATACAGTCGACGTGGACCATCTGACGGGGTAGGACTTAGCCAGCCACCATCGTCGTGTATGTCATACTCGATACCAATCGGACTTCGGATTCGGAAATTGAAATGCCGTTGGAATTTTAGAAAGAGAAGATGGTTTGTACTCTAGGCATCAATGATGGCAATGGCAGGCAGTATTGAGAGATTATGAAGAGACAATACAGGTAAGAATGAATACTTCTCGCAGTTAGAAGCTAGGAAATGAATTCCTTTCTCGTATTTTATCATTTACTCATCCTGAACACTTAAATAAACCTCCTTTCTATTAAAACTTCCTATTGTAACGTGTTGATGTGTTTGTTGTAAAAAAGTATTTTAAAATGTTCAAATCCAACCAATCATTGTAAATATAGCACATTAATATTATCTCATTTTTTTCAGCAAAACAAAATTACACTTCATGGATCATATAAAGATGGTAGGAATATACATACGTGATCATTCTACACAGTTTTGATGGCCGGCAGTCAAACAAAAATACACTATTATCAGTCACTAATTTTGTGACCCTGAGGAATTGACCGGAAGTAATTTACAATAGTAGTTTTGACTCGATGTAGGCTTTGCAGACCAGTCCTAATACATATTCTTTATCGGGGATAACAATACAAACGCAACCGCGATTTCGCTTATCATCTGCAACTCTTTATCTATGACAAAGTTAATAATGTGGTCCTAAAATATACCTACTTCCGTTTTAAAACTACCTAGAGCCCTAGCGTTTATTACTTTCATAAAAGCAAAATCTGAAAAACTAAGGACTTTTACTTCAAAATTCTTCCAAAATAGCATAAAGCAATTCAACTGTAATTGAAATAGTTGTAGCTAGTCATAGCTGAAATAGTCATAGAATGTGGGAGATAAATTCGGGTTGTTTCTCATATAATTATTAACTTTTTCATCCTCCGACCTCACGACCTCAAAATACTGCTCTTTAGACATAAAATCTAAAATGTACTTGTATGAGGATATTGGATATATTCCAGGGATAATGACTTATCTGAGTAATTGTAAGAATGTAATTTATAAGGTATATGCCCTTGATGTCCCTGCTTTAGTAGGACATTACGGGTGAAAGACGAGTATATATTATATTGTATGTATAACAATATAATATATCAAATATAACATTTCATTGAAGTAATATCTTTTGGTTAAAGTGGTAGTTCAGATTGTGTATTTAATATTATTGATCATTAAATAATGTCCAATTATATAAAGTGGATCTTTTTTTTGAAGCGAACACAAAGTTACTCAGTCAGATCATATATTTACAATTTTACAACTGAGGCAAGAAATGTGTGGGGACACATTTATACATATATACATATATACGTCTTTTTTATATATATCAAACATATATATCATATGGTTAGATATATATATGGTTTTTAGATGAAAGACCGAAAAAAACACTTTACCCACTTCTAATTTTATCACTCATTATTAATTAATATGATTTTGACTATGAACAATTTTAAGTTTCCTAGACAAAAACTTTTCTTCAAACAAAGGGCACAGCGATGGGGACAAAAATGGCTCCTTCATACGCCAATCTTTTTATGGGGTTACTCGAGAAAAACTTTTTATCAACCCAACACTTTCAACCCTTGGCTTGGTTTCGTTATATTGATGATATATTTCTTGTTTGGAATAATGGAATGGAAAATTTGAAACAATTCCTAGAAGAATTAAATGATTTTTCATCACTACATTTCACCTGGAGAACATCGACAAATTCTGTGACCTTTCTTGATGTAGACGTTTTATTAAATAGCGATCGTTTTAAAACTAAAATTCATGTCAAGGACACAAACAGTATGCAATAATTTACATTATAATAGCTGCCATCCACAGTATATAAAGAAATCTATACCCAAGGGTCTTGCTCTAAGAGCTAAGAATCTATGTACAGATGACACTGACTTCCAAAATTATGTAACAACATTATCAAATTCATTAATCAACAGAGGATACCCCTGCAAAATTGATCAACAGTGAAATAGCTAAGCCTAAATATACAAACCATGTTTTAAGCGTTGTGGAAAAAGATGCAAAATTTTGTAACTCAGTACCATCCTGGATTACACAAAGTAAATGGAAATTATAAAGACCGCCTACAAAATATTGGAACAATCTCCAGAAACAAAGGATCTTTTTTAATAAACCTCCTAGAATTATTTTCAAAAGACCACCAAATTTGAAAAATCTATTAGTTCATCCAAAATATATTAAAGATAAAGACAGCAGTCAAAATGTCAAACACAAATGCCATCCATGCAATAATCCACGCTGTGGAATATGCAGTATGATGCAATCTACAAAACTGTTACAAAAGCTGTGTTACGCACAAAAAGTATTCTATTGCAGAAATACATCACATGTAACAGTGAAAATGTAGTCTATAAATTATCGTGTCATCAAACATTGCCCTAAAAGACTACATTGGAGAAACATCTACGTTACTTAGGCAGAGGATGAACAATCATCGTGCCGATGTTCGACATCAAAATTTACTTAGACCCGTATCTGCACACGCTGTCAAACACAATAAAACCTTTGGAAAATTGTTTCTCTCTAATTGGCATCAAGAAGTTTCAAAATTATTACTAAGAAGATATGAACAAGCAAACATAATGGCTCTTGAATCAAAATCACCAGTTCGATTAAATTTTGAGACACAGTTAATTTAAATTTATTATTCTTACATTTTATATATCTCTGTGTTTAGGAAAGGTTACATTGTAATTTACTTGTTTTGATACCATATGTTTTTGTTGTTTGCAATGTTTTTAACCTTCATTCTTTTGTTTGTTTTATATTTTATTTTATACGTGCTTTTGATAATGTTACTGAAAAGTAACGAAATATTAAAACATTTCGAGTTGAAGAAACGTGTTTTGTTTTCTTTTATACCTATATACAATAAATGTAAATGTAAACAAACAAATGTAAATAAAAGTCTTTTGACAGGTATTTGGTCTACCGATCATATATTAGTTTTGCTTATGTGACAGATACGGCTAAATACAAAATTATTTGAATCGGAAAAAGTAAGCGCTCTGTGGTGTAATGGGTTGCACATTCACCCGGCAAGTGAGATCCGGGTTCGACTCCCGGCGGGGCAAGTACTTTTTGCGATTCAATGTTTATTGAAATTATATATATATCCATATATCCTCACGATATATATATCGTCACAAATTTTGCCACGTTGCAACAGACAACCGACAATTACAAATTTTGAATCATAACCATGCTAAACAAAAAAGACTACATCTTTAGTACTGGATTGCAAACCATTGAGCAAAACATTGATAAACATGTAGTAGACAAATTCAGTACCATGGTAAACGTACTACTTATACGAGTTACGTTAAAATAATGTTTAAATCAAAACCCTCCAAGTGATAGCGGCTCAGACCGAGCCGTTAGGGACCCGCCTGAATCGATAACGGCTCGGTCCGAGCCGTTCGTGAAAAACGACGTAAAATAATAACTAGTATCGGAATTCAGCTATATTTTATACTAAACGGTTTAGAAAGAGTTCCTTTACTTGATACTCTATGTCGCATATTTTCAAGCAGATACAAATAAACATTATATGGAAACTTGTTGATGAAAAGTACATTTTTTGCCAGTTTTCGATTTGTTTATGCTGGTGAAAGACATATTCAAAATCAATTTTCATGTAAATATAAACTACAAGTGTTATACATCTTTGTGTTCAAACTTAAATTGTGAATCTTTTGTATATAATGAATTTCAAATATGTTACTATGGAAAATTGTGAAAAATAGCCTCAAAAATATAATTTTTGTTGGGAAAATTTGTTCTTCGAGGCCATTAGTAAATAATACAATGAAAAATTTTCTTGGTAAGTTTTTCTGTATCATTACCATTTAGTACATATTATAGTGAACATTTTAATATATAATTTGTTATATTTCAGGTATATTTGATATGTTTTATGAATTAAAACAACAAAAAACACTGCGCATCATCATAAAAAGGCCTATCACTGTAGAGTAATATGAGTATCACTTGGAGGGTTTTTTAAACAGTATTTAAATAATACCGTCTGTAGGACGATACGGCGGGGAATCAAATTATTGAAGACATATTCCTCTCATGCATAGACCGGCTTTCATTCATAAATAGAGAGCCCCTTGGTACAAAGGTTTCTATTTACAACCAAAGCTGTATACAGGAGACTATAGAAAATGAGGTGTATCAGTGCAGAGCCACTTCAGAACTTAATTCTAACGTTTTGTATAAACCAGTGAAATTTTCAAATACTTCAACGATTTTCAAATAACAGACTAACATTTATAGTGAACGCATTTAATTTGTGTGGATAAGGATTACAATTCATGTTATATGAAAGGGCTAGAATCAAAACTCGCCATGTTTATTATGAGTTTTGATCATAATAAACATCATAATAATCATCAGAAATCTACAAAACTGTTTTGAATATTTTATCTTTTGAAACATAATGTTTTTGCATATTTATACTTTAGAGTACGAATGAATTATCTAAATAAATCCAATATTGGTTAAAATGTCGAATAAAAGGAAAGTTTTGTTATAAACTATTGGACATAACCAGATTTGTTTCTTACCTTAAGAACATGGAAAATTATGCCAATGAGGGTTTGGAGTTGGTTTTGTTGATATTAATTATAATAAAAAAACGGTTACAGGTCTGACAAAGAACATACTTTTATTGTTACAATACTGTACAGTGTCATAAAAATATAAACAAATTGTAAAGCCCAAAAGTAAGTTTATTTTAATTTAAGAAAAATAGAAACAATAACTAGACTTAAAACATTAAACTAAACAGTAGCTATCCAAATTAATCCTCTTGGTTCACACAACTCATCATCATCATTGTCACTGGCATAAAATACATTTACAACAGGATCATCTGGTGTCATTAGTATAACCAGTTAGTATAAACTGTCAACACAATTGAGATTTTCAGGCTTTACTTTCAGATTGGGAAAACAGAAAACTTTAGACATAAAATTAATTGACTTTCCTCTTTAATCACTTAAATCACTACTACAAAGGTCTTTGCCTCCATGAACAACACTACCATTTTCTTGATACTTTAATAACAATCCTTTTTTTTACTAAACATAAAATACCAATTATTTTTGCGCTTAAGCACTTCATCCTTACTAAGCTACTAATCAAGAATTTCACTGTTTCTTACCATGTTCGATTGTGATCCCATGATCTTTAAAAACTTTTCAATCCATCCAAAAGCACGATCTGCAGAAATGTGTTAATGCCTGACCACTGAAAATATCATCTGAACTTTCATAATGTGATTTGGAGCATCATGTGTTAGCCAATAGGACATCATCGCTACAACAGAAGTATTTCTGTTGTCGCCACCACACACCGTCTCATATCAGGATAACCTCTTGAAGATCTTTGATAAATACGTGTTTCATACGTGTTTCAATTGTAATCAAAATTAATCAGTTATAGTTATGAAATCCCATTTCAAAATTTGATAAGGACCCGTTTGTAAACTTTTGTGAGTAGCTGTAGAATTTACAGAAATACCGACTGATAAACGTTAATAATAAAATTATTCATTTTATATAAAAAAAAACTTGAGCAGGTCCATGCAAACGTTAAATTAATATTAATACTATGTAAACGTTTTTATAAGTTTCATCTTAAAATATAATCTATGGATGATAAAATGGATATTCGCGGAATAAAAACTAGTTAGGTTCTAATCACACATTAATACAATAAACAATTTTTTTAAGTATTAATAATTAAAGTATAGTGTTTTTGTGATTTTCACAAGATCAGAAAAAAATAATATAATACATAAGAATAACAAAATTTAGAAACTGATACATTTTCTATTGCTATTGCCTGAAGTATTTAATATCAATGCAACTTTCTCATAAACTATTTATGTACTCGTACAAGGCGAATTGGTGTACAAGGTTATAATTATATAAACGAGGAGAGCAACATGGCGTGGTAAAAATGAATAAATTAAATAAAAAGCAAATATTTACACATTACTTTGTAGTCTAACACGGATGGTTAAAAATATGTTATTTATGTAACATATATAACAAACATACATATATAACAAACATACATGAGTATTTATGTATGTATAAATACACAAGTATATATATGTATATATATATATATATATATATATACTTATATATATATATATTATATATATATATATATATATATATATCTCGTGAATACACATAGAGAAATTATATGAGCCCCCTGAATGGTTGTATAATACACCAAACATAAATGTATCTATATTCAATCTCGAGATATCCCACTGAGTTTATACGCTTTGCTAACGCACAAGATCATGTTTAGGGCCTAGAAAGAGGCTGCTGTTCAAGCAAGTTTAAAAATATTTTAAACCTTTGTTAAGGCTTTTTTACTGTCGATTCAGATAGTAACGTTTTTCAATTTCAAGGACCGTTGAGATGTCTCGAAAACTAGAAAATATTTAATTCTCTCAGTTTATCTCCAAATATAGTTGTGCGCCGAACAGAATATATGGGCTCTGACTGTCATTAATCCTCAGTTTGAAGATTCCTGCCGGGAGTGTGAGTGGTATTAGATTGGTTTGGGTGATTCAATGGGTGTAATAGATTTGGCTAAAGTTTTTTTTAAGAGAGATGTAAATAGTAATTTAGGTTTGTCCCATTGAAAGCAACGTCACTTGCGCAGAAACTTGTCTTTTGCAGACATTATTCAATTTTACTTGTAGGTTTTCAAATATGGTTTATAGCATAGGTTTATTAATTAATTACATTGATTTATAATAATTTATTATTACCCTATCAGTATATTGTTACACATCCACGTTTTAACATTTTCATTGGAGACCTTTAAGTGATAACTTCAAGAGAACAAATCACGATGGAATAGCATATTTTAAGTTTTTTGTTTAAAATATCTGTGAACTAACTTCTCAAAAATGATTTTTGAGAAAATCCCATTGTAGAACGAACCTTTGTGATGCACACCTAAATTTACTTTTATGATAGAGCTGTCAAAGATCGAACCAATATGGACTACCATTGTTAGCAAAAGCCAAACCAACCCATGTGATTGGGTTTATATATTTGTAGCAAACTGTACAAATGTATAAATATATTACATAGAAAGACAAGGGATGGATTAATAGAAACATTTGACTAATATTTGAAATAACTGTGAAACAATTTTTATAAAGAAATAAAAATATTAGTATACAAATGTTTGAACAGTTTATTGAGACACTTGCTTAATTGGCTAAATCACTGTAACACTTTCAATTATTGCAATACTTATGTAGCCATATTGTCTTTTAATTGTATACACGAGTATGTACTTAAACCGCCTGCATCCTAAAATATTTCAATTTGGCCCTCAAACAAAAAGTCCTCAACCAATTCCACACTAACATCACTTTAATGAACATAAGACCATGTTTTAGAATATGGGTCTCAATTTGTGTATGTATCGGTTTATTGAAACTAATATTTTTCTAACGGCTTCATTTATTATTACCTGCACTCCTTTATTTTACCTTTCAAAAGTATAAAAAACTATTAAATAATTGATTTTAAAGATAAAATACTTAGTAATTTATATATTAACCATGACCAGAATAAAAACAACAGGTTTTTATTTGTATAACTGCGTTTTCATTTCATATAACTGTTTATCTAAAATAATAAATGTGCAAATAAAAAATAGGTTACATGTTTTCATCTTCGAGTTACATTACAACATTTTTAGTGATAAAAATGTGTTACAAAAACAGTGGAATGTTGATATAATCTCCACCGCAATTAATCACACCGTGGATATACAAGAGTGGATATACTCTTGTATTTTCACGAGTCACTGACTGTTAAAAGTAATGTTGTGTAAAATTTACCAGGAATCACAATTTAAAGATTAAAATCAGCAAACTGTTATATTTATTCCCGATTTACAAAGCAATTTCCAGATAACTGTACTGGAAATTATCATTGTAGAAGTGGAATGAGTGAAAGATGGCTAACTGGTAATAACCATCTTGGTATAGAAACCTAGAATCTCCAAGTTCATCATTTGCATAGATGGAGATCAATTAATTACGCCGTTTATCATACCAGTGAAGTGGAATCTGGTGCACTCAACTTGCAATATTTCTGGCTTTATTTGTATTTATCCATGGCTTTCTTCTCAGAGTGAAAATCAATCTAAACTTGCTTTAAAATAATAATAATAACTCATTGCAATTACCACTTTAATATGTTTTTCTTTCAAAGGAAAATGGAAATTGTAATATGTTTTTTCTCCCAATAAATATTAACATGTTTTATATGAGCTATATTCCAGCCTTTTACTGACCAGAATTAACTTTATTTTTATTATGTGACCATCTCCAATTTCAATGTATAATATTCATTGTCTTTTATTCATGACCAGTTTAAGCCGTTGTTTTGGGACCGTCTTCAGGTGAATTAAAGGCTCCGCCGATTTACTGATTGTCATACAATCAAATCAAGAGTGTAAAGATTTTTAAAAAACATTCAAAATATTACGTTAAGGTAATAATAAATACATGTAACGCCTTCTCATAATAGGGTTTTAATGGTGAATATAATGACATAATAACTTTTTTTAATGTTGTACATTTTTACTAGATCTGTCATTCAACTTTGATCAGTTACCACCTCTCTCTTTACCAAGAACAGTCTCATAAGCTTAACATTAGCATTGAGATTTCACTAGGAGACCATATATTCATCAGTACAAATACAAAAACATTTTTGCCAGTCAATACAGACTCGCAAAAGTTATAAAACATATTAAATAATTCTTAGCCTTTAGTAGATCCTTAGATTTCCCCCCAGAGTTAAGTACTTAAAATAAGATGTAGTTAATAAATCTGACATGGCATATCAAAAATTGGTCTTTTTCTTGCTGTTGGTAGGCTCGTTTAAATGCAGTGAAAACTCTTCACCTTTTAGAATGTACGTAAGTAGCAGAACGCTAATGTTTTATGCCGTGTCGCCTATCCTACAGCTGGTTGTTACTGTGTGACAAGGTCACTCTGGTGCTTCTGTAACCAACAGAATGTCACTGTACTTAAATGTACAAGCTCTAAATAAAAAAGTCAAGTCCAGAATAAACTAATTGGTTTGAATCCGTCACTACCAACAACAATTAACTATAGATAATACCATTTGTTATTAATATTATACATCTGATTACACCTGATTGATAGGTATATTTGTATTATTGGAATATGTTTATTTATAGATGACTCCGCACGTTAGAATGGAGGATTAAGTAAAGAATTTTATTAGTCTAATATATGTGCCAAAATCAGTGTTCTAAAGATTAAAGTAAAACCTGTACAACAAATAATTGTCAGCTAATCTATACTCAGTCAACGCCGAAGGTTAATCTAACATGTTTAATGGTTTTACTTACCTACAATCCTACGAATTAACATAGCATGATGTATTAGTAGTTTATTTAAGATGTAAATTTACACAATAAGGCATTAATGAGTTTAATGATTTTTGCGGTAATTGTTGAACTTGATAACCCATAAACCCAGAATTAAAATTTCAAAATGTTTATATCTACTGTATTACTTCCGAAAAATAAATGTTTTATTTTGACTAATACAGGGTTACATTAATGTAACTATCAGTAGATAATCGAATTGAATTGATATAATAGATTTATTGATTTATTTAAATATTTTGTGGTAACGTTTGGATAGTTTTCAAGGGGTCAACAAATTTATGCAAAAGAAACTGTATTTTTTTACAATAATTCAGTAAGTAAAACCTATTTTCCATTCTTGTACAGAGGAAACTACACTACACACCATTGTAAGCTAAAACAAGAGGTTAAGATTTTAATTAAAAAAGTATGTAGTATAATAGGTATAAAGACAAATTATATTGTAACTTAATTACGCGGACATGGAAAATGTGAGAAATTATGGAAATAATAAGCAATACACGTTTAAAACTATCAATTATATGATATAGATAATAATTTATATTCTATCATTGGTTCAGTTGCTTGCGTATAGGACTGTTAACTGATACACTAATTGGATGGTTTCCGGTACGTAGCTACTTAATTAGTGCTCAGGTATATCCTCGTCACCTCACTGACCCATAATTATACTGTAGGAATGAGAGAAGCAAGAGTAAATGTAAGTAAAAACAATTTATTTCAAAATATCATGAGTAGTAACCGTTGAGTATAGAACAACATATTGTATAATTACAGTTGGTCTTTGCCGTATTACCGCATTACAGTGAAAGAAGATACACTAGGCTGTGAGTGATGACGTTATTTATCTTCATCTCTCATTGACACCAGCTTTCCCTTTTACGTAATTGAGGTTTTAATTAGAGGCTCTCGGAGCAGGTATCTTTGGTAAAACAATTAGAAAAACGACGCAGATCATTATATAAATTAACTTTATTATGAACATTGTAGCAAACAAAATATCGTGTAACGAAAGTATCGAACCCTTTAAACTAAAAAAAATACAATCATGTAAATAACAGAAATATATATATATATATATTTACATATCTATTTTTTTTTTAAAGGGTTCGTAATTCTAGTTGCTGATCACGTTCCGCTGGTTACAAATTAGCTCCTGACTGTAACTAATAAAGGCAGCGCCGCCGTGCTACTCAAACAACTGCAACTGTACGATCATGTTTTACCTCTCTTATTGTAAAAATTTTTTTCAATTAAACGAAACTTAGATATAGAATTTTCTTACCTTTTTTATTTCTTACTGTGATATATAAATATATATATATATATATATATATATAAATAAATATATAACTATATATATAATATATATAGTGTAATGGTATATATATGTATATATACATAACATACACACACACATACATATATATACATACACACACAATCATATATATATATATATATATATATATATATATATATATATATATATATATATCCTGACTGACTGATTCATAAAGGCCTAGAAAAAACGATGAAATATGCAATTTGGTTAATACGTTTATTTTATGCTCTAGAGACACACTAAGGAAGGGTCTTTCTCTCCGACCTCAGGGCTCTACTCCAGTAACCTCCAAAATAGATTGAAATTTCGATGAGAAAATACATTAGAGTAAACACATGATATTAACTGAAAGAGCCTGTTAAATATTATGAACTGTTCTAGGTAAACATTAAAGTATAACAACATCATATGTTTTATTAATTTAACTAAAAGTTTGAATGTATTTACATTCATATCATAGAGTAACAGAAGTTTTCATTTCAACATTTTCAATAATCACTGTAAAGGACAAATTTTATTCGCAGTTTAGGTAATAAAATTGGAATTTTTTGGTAAGACTATTCTTTTGAACGCAATTTTTTAGGAAATATTAAGTGACAGTGTTTAGTTAGTAGTGTATTGCAGATATAAAAAAGAAAAGTTATTTTAATACATATTTTAAGAATGTTAGAAAACTAACCGTAGTTGTTTTTTTTTGTGACAGAAATACGTTTCTTAAAACTGACTATGTACATGTTTTCTTGATCAGGGCGTCTACGTAAAATTAAACTCGGAACCGGTAGTACGTTAGGACATAAGTAAATTACAAGAGTCATAATTATGCTATTTTTTTAAACCGATTTAGGTTTTTCAGATCTACGTACATATATTTTCATGATCAGGGGAATAAGGCTAACTCAAAATTGGGGTCGGAAGTATAATTCATTCCAACCTGACATGCTCGTAAATGCGCAAAGCCATGCTCATAAAAAACTGATCATAAATTAGCTTACCATTTGAAGCTTGTAACCATGAAAGTTGTAATAATACGTATCTCAAATTATATGCCTATTTCCATTTCAAAATTTATTTTATCCTATCATTTATTATTATTATAAGTGCGATAATCGAAAAAAGTAGGACCATCTCCAGGATTCCTCGACTCTGGCCTAAAATAGTTCAGTTGTTACTGTAAACAATTGGAGATGTTCAAGAAAAGAATCATGGAATATTAGAAAGACATTCGAGTTATTTCACATATACTTATAAGAATTGTTCCACTCCCTGACTTCAGGTCCTCAAAAATCTTTCTTAAAATTAAATCTAAAATGGATCAAAATATTTGAATACCTTTTAGTGACTATCTCTAAGAAATGTTTAGAATGTCACTAATAACGAATACTCCAACTATCCTGCAGGATATAGTTGCCCCGCAATTAACTGTTAGTGCATATAGTTGTATACGGTTAACTGCTAGTATTATTACTATACTGTACTCTATAAAAAAGTGGGAGTTAAAAAAGCATCGAACAGTTTGTATATGGTTATAGAATGTAATTTGATGAAGTATGTAATTTTTATACCTTTGAGGGACGGCTCATTTCATACAACGCTCTGATGCGAGTTTATGTTGAGACGATGACGACAGGTTAAAGTTTTCCCGCTCTTACTAAGTGATGTAACAGGTATTTGGGAGATTTTTATTGAAAGAACCTTAGTAACAGAATAACTTATGCTATAGTAAGTACTCTAATAATAATAATATGTAATAATCTTAACAACTTAATAATTTCTTTTGAATTTATTATTCAGCTGAATTCCACCCTTCGCAAACAAAAAAGAGAGAGCAGCAGCATTTCTGCCCAAACTATAATCCCAACTCAGACACAAATGTTGCTGTCGACTGAGCAGCTCGGTATGAATATGCAACGATACAACTCAATGTTGTTTCCCATGTTGCTGAACTAACCCCAGTCACATAAGTGTCCTTACTACTAATTATGGAGTGGCAGATGTGACGTAACGCTGACAGTTGTGTATTATGATTATGCAACGATACAACGCAATGTTGTTTCCCATGTTGCTGAACTACCCCAGTCACATAAGTGTCCTTACTACTAATTCGACCGGGAAATGTGATGTGAAGTTGAAAGTTGTGTTAGTTGTTTTAACCTGTTTTTTATATTAATGTTTTTAAATCTATATATTACGTAATCTTCCAAACGTAAATTTTTATATGAAAATACAGTGTAAACAGATGGATTTCTTTTTGTATTACAAACCTCACCGAAAACTTGCTATCTCATATTATCAACACCTATGTATAAGAGGCCAAAAAAGATTATAAATGTTTGTAAATATCTTTATTTATGTCACTTAATAATCATACCTAATATTTTAAAAAACTTAATGGAAATGATGGCACCGAGATATACTGAAACGTTGAATTTGTGCGTAATCTTAATTATATAGCTCAAATTGAGTTTTTATTACTTAATTAAATATATAAAGTTCTAACAAAATATGCACAATCAGGAGATATTTTTTAAATTTTGAAACTACGAAAAGCTTATTGTCCAAAATTCCCAGCTCGGTATCATACTCAAACTTTTAATTTTCTCAGTTCTTTAGGGCTACTAAAGTGACAAACAATATTAAATGATTTTTTAAGGAGATCCCCTTTTTGAATTATCCTGCTCGTCCCCGTGGATCACTGGCATGTATGACGATCTTGTCAAACAGAATAGGTGGAAAAAGCGGTACAGTGCTAGGTCAACAGAACTGATAAAAGCGCTTTGGTCACAGATATGATTTGAACCTGCGCTATCTCTTACTCAGATATGAAGTTTGACACCTTAGACCGTGTGACTATCGACTCTCGCAAGATTGTATCAAAAATAAATGTAACAGGTGCTTTATCTGATGCTAATTTCACTGAGGTGATGAACAGTATAGTACGATACTGCGGAAATGCGCCAATAAGCGCGATGTTGTTTGTAACCGAAGCGATGTTATGTGTGTTATGGACGATCAGTGGTGGCTGTGTAGTTTCCATAATGCGAGAGTAGACGTGTATAGATAACACGTTATTGAGGCTAAACCTGCACTACAAGCACCATTGTCGAGGGCATAATACCGTCTTATCTAGCCAAAGAGAAGATGCTATCCATATATATATATATATATATATATATATATATATATATATATATATATATAAGGGATTTGTTTCTTCTGCAATATATTATTATGTTTTGTATTAATTATGTTTTAATACTACAAAGTATAATGTCAATTGGATCAATTATGTTAATGCTTTTTATATTTGTAGTTATTCTTAAATTAATAAAAACTAGGAAACTTACAGTCGAACAGGACGAATACGCCATTATAGAAAAACGGATTTAAATTAATTGAAAAGCCGTGATCATTGGTCTCCAACGTGTTTGTTTGCCTCCAGTGGTGAGATCGAGCGCGCCTGAAACGGAAGGTGCCCATAGTTTGTATAACAGTATAGTAATAATAATTGTAATGCGTGTTCTGTTACAAAACTTGTAACATGTTACGAAAACTTTCCTTAGATGCAATATTTGAATATTGAATGAAAAAAAAAAAAAAAAAATCATTGCGTTTATTAAAATGTGATGAAAGAGAATACGCCAGTCATGCTTCTATTGTATACGAGTATAGGCATATCTGCTGATACAGAACAGTAGTTACTGTAACAAATGAAAATTTTGTTCTGTAAACTGTTTTATGTTATTAGATAATATTTATCTGTAGGAAACATTAACAACTGAGACAGAAAGTTAAAAACTATCCTCCCAGAAAGATAATAAACAAACTACTCATGTTTACATTATTTGAACACCAAATCATATATCATATATTTTAATTTGGCAACTACATTGATTTAAGAACTTTAAACAATATAATTGATTAAAAATGTATTATATATACTCATCATCAAAAATAAAACTGTTTCAAAATCTATGGGCGTGAGAATTGAATTTAGAAAACTTCAATATATTTGAATAATGAGTAGCCTGACAATAGGTGATCAATATTGTCTTGATAGATTATGTGAAAATATTTATACTCTGTCAATGAGCAAAAATTGTAGATATCGCCTAATTTTATGTTTATACGATAATTATTGAATATAGCAGTAAACGACTGTCAAGTCGTAATAAATCCCTTCTACAGCCGTTACGGTTTATCCTAACCCAATTTAACCTAGACAATGCCTGCCGCTTGTAAGCATTGACAGTCGAACCCTTGCATTACTGCCTTACAATTTAACTGTGTTTCCTTCACTATTTATTGTTAATAGATCTACCCTCGCTCAGCCAGTTAGTTACGTTGGCAATATGTTCCCATTCTTTTGTTGTAGAATATTGCTTAGTATAATGCAACGTTGACATTTGTTACAATTTTAAAATATATAAATACTTATTTATAATGATATATTTTCGGGATAAATTTCTCCTCACGTCAAATCTATAAAATACAGCATGTTTTAATAATTTGAAAAAAAGTAAAAATTTGTTTTCCCAACTGTACTGTTTTAAACCAAAAAAATGTTACTTACTTGTGGACAGGGGCGACATCTTTTTACAAATACCAAATACTAATGAAGATTTACAACTTACAAAATAAAAATACTCTCAATATGACCCAAAGGATGAAAATAAACAATACACAGATTTTCGAAACTTTTTCATAAATAAGAATCATCTATAAATTGTTCATATGGCATAAGTAACAAATTTATTAAATTAATTCGATTTAAAAAATGGGCAGAATAGACACTCTACAAAATTTTTTTTAAAGATAATTAGTGAACTCTTTAGGGCCGAGTCAGGAGCACGGGTTTTTACTTTAACGGAAATGGCCACGCCTGAATGTTTTATCACGTGCAATGAGACGCCTGCGCTCAAAGCTCTTAATCCAAAGTGCAGTTCTGTCAGCTTTAAATAAATGGTTTTTAATTACCATTAAGTAATTTCGTTGCAACTGACCAAACGAAACCTATATTTAGTTTTAAAATTCTGCTGAAAAAAACAGTGTAAATTAATTCCTGTCAGAATATTATTGAAATATTTACCTTTAGTATTATGTAAACTTTTGTTATACCATAATACTAATTTTATATATAACCTATTAGTTATTTATTAAGATGCATAAAAGTATACATTTCATTAGTATTGAGAACACGTCATTTTCATCTTAATTTCCGAGTAAATAATGAAACCTTAGATTTTTACTGACCGTAAAGAAGATTATCTTTGTCCAGTATCGGTCATTACATCAGACAGTTTTTTTAAACTACTCTCACAGATTGATCATTTGAAGATGATTTTTTAAAGTACAACAATGATGAAGTGGATTCCATACTACACTATGTTCGTTATAACATGTTCGTAAACAAAGCGATTTCTTATTAAGTTAAAAATTAAATTAATTTTAATTACGATAGTGTCAGTAACTCCATCGTTGCATACGTGGTTAGTCGATGATAATTTTGATGAGGAATTTGTAAAGATTATCACATTTCATTTCCAACCATTTTACGAGACAGTCTACAATGTTTCAAATTACCTAGTTTTGAAAACGATACAGTAAAATAAAATTGCAGAAGTAGTCATTGGTGTTTTGCTACTCTTCATAGAAGAACGAATACATCTTATTAATCTGTATCACCTCAGAGGGATGATGGAACTTTATTAACACAATTCACAAAAAGACATATCATGTTTTCCCATATTTTCGGTATGTTATAACTATCCGAAACAACTAATAGGTAATACGAAAAACTAATTTACTAACTAAGGTAATTTTTAAGACTTGAACATGAGAAAATAAATACATTCCTTAGGCTCCAATGCTTTCTTAAATAATTCTTAAAGTGGTATTTATAATCTTGCGCTAAAAATTTCAGAGAAAATACTGTCAAGAATGTTTTGTAAAACGAAGAAATATTAAAAAAAAAAATTTCAAAGATGTAAATTAAGTATTGTGTTAACCACTACAAATGGAGCTATAAAAACGTGTCATGTATAATAGGATATAAACATATTGAAATGTAAAAAATTAGCTTACCGGTGCCACAGTCTGGTGACGAGCGGAGATAATAAAACATATGATGTGTCACTCATCATCTACCGCCACGCCGCTATAATAAACTAGGAGTATTTTGACTTGACGTTTTCCTCAAGTAACCGTAAGTAAATTAAATATTTCTGATACAAAGTGTAAAGTCTCATAAATTTAATAAATTTATATTTGTCTTTATAAATGAAATGTGTGACTTCCTGAATAACAAATAGTTAACTTAAAATTTTTTCCGAGAAATAGAACTACAGTACTTTGTTGTAACGAAATAGCGATTATTGTAAGTTTCCTTAATATATAACTTAATATATATAATATATAATATAACTAAGTGCAGGGTGGGTTTGTTAAGAAAGTTCGAGTTCCTTGTTCTTGTAAACTTTAGTTTGAGTCCATTTCGTATTCACACGTCAGCTTCTAGTTTTCTTCAATGTTCATGTGTTATACACGTTTCACTAGGTTTGTTGCACTTTTGAAAATTCATTGACGGTTATTTCCGGTTAAGAAGTAAATAAAAGTATGCAGAATATTTTCATTTGAAAGTTATGGCCCAATTAGCCACTTCCGTATGGTCTTACTATGATAGCCATTGCTTTACCGCTGAATCGATCTCTACATGGCGCGTATTGCCCATAAGTCGCTTTTTTGACGTATATGGCGGTCCTCCTCCGTAGACTAATGGATATAGTCTCGGCTCTCTAACTGAGAGATCACGGGTTCAAATCCGGGGAGGTCCAATCAGGCACAGACACTATTGATATAGTACTTTGCAAATAAATACCAGTGTAATAAAATCAGTGTACATCGAAGCCAGCATAATTTAAAGCTGAGGCTTAGAAGAGAAGAAAAAAAGACGTTTACGGCACGCCAAGATCTAGTCAGTTACGTTTCTTAATTAAGTTTAACTCTGCTTTATAAATAAAAGTAAGCACTCTGGATGTTACCTAAAATAAATCCTTCCAATAAAAGATTATAATTATTTAGCATTTTAATTTCGAATTAATGTAAGTCGTTCATGCATAATAAATATATAATTATATCAACAATAAAGAAAAACACACAATTAATTAAAAAGTTTTCAGAATAAAAAGAAAATAAAGAAGATAGGCATTCCTCTAAATTATTTATTAGGTGCGGTAAGCTTCTACACTCTTCTGCCTTATCAGCCGAGGTGGAAGAACTGACTCAGTTAAAACTTTATCCTTGTTACAAGATATCACCTTTCACGAGTTTTGATATGAAATAATGTTAGTATTGACTTCTTCGGATGTTGATCAAGTTGTTGATTTGTGATCAAAACATGATGTGTGGTGAACGTAATTTTAAAACTTCAATATACACATAGCAGGAAATTCTAAACCCCCCAATGCCGTTTGTACTAATTCTTTCTCTATGTCAAGAATTGATGGCAATCCGAAACACATTGTGAGCATGATAACTGCCATAATTTCTATCTGACTCATACCAAATTTATTGTTGAAATAGTTCTTACACATTTATAACGATATCTTGATTGGGTGAAATAAAATCACACTTAATCTACAAGGTTTACATGGTCTATTAAGTGGTGTTAAGGTATCAGTATATGAAATTACAAATAACTGCCAGTGCTCGTACATATTATAAATAAACTTCCGCAATGTATTTGAATGTAGTTAGTTTCAATTAAAACTAAACAAAATTGTTATTTAGTTCACCTTCTCTCCCCTAATAAAAAACGCTCACTCCTTATACTTTAACATTTGATATTTTTGAGAAAAAAATTTATATTATTCTGTTTAAACTTTAAAATTTCCAATATTCCTAACATTATATAATACAATTATTTTAAATAATAAATAACTTAACAAAATATCATTCACTTCATATAGTCTCGTTTTCTTTTAATTTGTTCAAGTAACATATAACTTATTTATTTTTAATTATTGCACGACGAATCAGAGATGGATCATTAGTTCCAGAAAGGTTTTCAGTATTATTTAATATTTCGGATAAAATTATAATATTTGTTTCACAATCCTTATATCATCTGATCCCAAAAATCTGTTTGGACAACATTACAACAACAAACAAGTAACTTCTACTCTAGATTGTACCAGAGACGTATTTAAAACAAATTATACATTGAAAATATTATTGAAAACAGTTATAAAACACACTTTTATGAACACAGCTATAATTATATTTACACTTGGTACTCGAAACTGGCTGGCTTCTAGGCATTGTAGTTTGGTATTTCTATAGTGGCAGATAAAAAGAGACATGAACACTAGAATGCCTCTACGAGCAAATCTTTCCCAAACTACAGCCCGAAAAAACAGGAAGATTTATTTATACCTTGTATATGTATAACGAAAAACCCTATGAAGGATATTTAGAATTATTGCATGAACTTAGTAAACGATTTCCCCCTTATAACGAAATTATACGCTTTTTGACGTATGTAATGTTATTTTTTTCATCGGGACAAGACAATCTCAACTACGGCATGAGAAATTTATTAGACCGAAAGCAAATTACAAGAATTAATTGATCAAGAATAAAACATCAGTAAATTTAAACTAGGATATTTCATCAAGTTTATTCTTTGTTTTAGCGTGCCATGACGAATGTCAAAATAAAATAAATTTGGAATAAAACTGATTAAATTCTACATAAGAGAGATTGTTATTATTCACGCGATCTTGCGAACATGTCGCCGACAGAGAGGTAGATTATGGAGAATGGATAGGACGTGAATATTCATGTTGACGCTGGAACGTGACACGATAATGGTTTGAGAATACCGGGCGATTGGTATAAAACCTGTTATGACAGAGAATGTTATCACCCACGCGATCATACGAACGTGTCGCTGCCTAACAGATGGATTGCGGAAAATGTATGGGACTTGAATATTCAAGTTGACGCTGGAACGTGACACGATAATGGTTTTAGAACACCGGGCGATTGGTGCAAAACCTGTTATGACAGAGAATGTTGTCACCCACGCGATCATACGAACGTGTCGCTGCCTAACAGATGGATTGCGGAAAATGTATGGGACTTGAATATTCAAGTTGACGCTGGAACGTGACACGATAATGGTTTAAGAACACCGGGCGATTGGTGCAACACCTGTTAATAAAGAGATTGTTGGAAATTAATTAGTGGATTTATTTTTTTAATTTGTGTTAGTGGTATTTAGAGTTTTCTTGCACGTAATATTTGATAAAAATGTACAGTAAAAGATATTTATCCTAATTTGCTTATCTGGGTATTTTCTTACCCTATGCTATATAGCGTTTGTAGAAAAGGTTGAAATAAGTTGTTACTATCAAGTTTTCCATTCTCTCACAGTATAAATTTAAACAAATTGATAACAGTGGTTATATAATGAACTATATTGCTATCATAAATCGATGAACAGTTACATTTTAACAGGTTCTTTCAGTTAATATTTCGTAACTCTAGTGGCCAAGATGGGAGGCAGAGAACAGAGGGGCGTAGCCCTGAGGGATTTTAGAAATAAGGCGTATATTCATAGTTTGGAAACTAAGCATGTCCATGTGGAGTTTAAATACAATCGGGTAAATAGTTTGCGTGTGAAAGCAAAACAAATAAACAAAGTAACTTCTGCATTTACAATATTATTAGGATATATTAAACTAATTCTGCAAATTCAGCGATGTGATGTGCAATAAGTAGTTTCTGAACTGACCCTACTTCCTCACCTTCTGAGCATGTCGATACAAGTTAGGAAGTTTGTCATGTGGTAATTGTTGTCATGGTGATCTACAGAACATTCGGAGTGGTTGCCTAACCAACTTACATGTAAGTACCACCAAGTTTTGAGAGGTAAATTTTCTTTGGTATAGTCATTACAAAACTTTTCATTTTTCTTTGGTGTATAATTTTTTAAGGAATACACAATAGAAGTTAGAAATAACCAATATTAATTTAATAGCTATTTTTGTTATTATTGTTGAGCCTTAAAACAGCTAAAACATGTCCAATTTAAAAATTTACGAGTTTTGTAATCCTGCAATATTGGTTTTATTTCAAAGTGTGCAAAGCTATTAATAAGAAATTCAAACAATTATCAGACAAAGGATTAAACATTTATTTTTTTACCTTTACTAAACAGATTCTCAGAATAGCTGAATATTTTTTCAAAGATACTTTCATAATCGGAGTTGGTGGCTAGCAGTCGAGTAGTGCAGACGTATTTGTTTAGTGCTCTGTGATCTCTAATCAAGATGAGTGATTGTGCAGGTTGTGACGAACCTTTGCCTGATACTGGTGAGTTTGCTACATGTTCAATATGCAAATCCCAATTACACTTTCAATGTGCTGACATTTTAGAAAGCACCTGGAATAGGATGGGAGTAACAAGGCGTGAAAACTGGAAATGTAGTAAGTGCTGTTTAAGCAAGGCTAAGGGGTCTAAGGAAGTTGCTGGCGTAGATAAACTTCATGCTGAGTTCCTAGCTAAAATGGAGGAAACTATTAAGGCTCAATTCCTGCAGTATGAGAAAAACTTCGGTGCCCAGTTAAATGATTTTAAAAATTCACTGGAGTATTTTTCTCGTAAGATTGATCACTATAAGATCCAAATTAAAGGTTATGGTACCCAAGTTAAAACTCTGCAGGATTCTCAGGACACCTTAGTGAACGAAAACAAGCTGCTTAGAAAAGAAATGGAAATATACAAGACTAAGTTACATGAATTAGAGCAGTACAACAGAAACAAAAAATATTCAAATAGATGGGGTGCCGGAGCAAGGGAACGATACTATGAGTGGTGTCTTAGAAACACTCTCAGGAGTTGTAGGCGTCCCGTTAAACTTTGAAAATGACATTCAAGCTATGCACCGTATTCCAACCAAACGTGAAAGGGGCCCTAAGCCCATAGTTGTTCAATTTACAAACAGACAAATCCATAATTCATTCCTGTCTAAATGTAAAAAAAGAAGTGTTAAGTCGACCGACTTTGTGAAAGATGCTCCTAAGACTAATGTTTATGTAAATGAGCACTTGACGCCGTTTAATAAAGACCTCTTATATAATGCTAAAAAAACTCAAGGAGCAAGGATGGCAGTATGTCTGGGCTAGAGAGGGGAAGATATTTGCCAAGCAGAAAGAAGATGGGAAAAGAATACAGGTAACTTCTCTGGAACAGATTAACAAGTTGCTGTGTGAGAACAGGAGTGGACGGTCAGCAGAGTCGTAAGGTGACAATATGTCAGAAGAATAAATACAAAATAAGTCTTTTAAATAAATTATGTCCAACACTTTTCTGACTAGCTATGATTTGGAAAGGAATTTTAAAATGTTTGTTTTAAACATCAGAAGTTTGAGAAACAATTTTGATGAACTTTGCATTTATTTAAACAGTTTAACAGAAAAATATAATTTAATTGTGATAACAGAAGTCTGGAATAAAAGTGGTGAGGAAGATAAGTTTTATATGCCAGGATATGACCTTGTACTTCAACCCAGGCCTGATGGACAGAGTGGCGGTGTGTGCATGTTTGTTCAATCAGACTTGCAATATTCTTATCAACTGATTCCTCTACCTACAGCAGAAGTGATCAACATTGTTTTCAATGTAGTGCACAGCGACAACACATCTTTCAAGTTATGGTTACATCTATAGAAACTGTAAGTTTACTTTTAACCAGTTTAAATCTGACTTTGAATTAATTTTGAATAAATCTATTAATCCCACACTTATTATTGGTGACTTAAACTTATGTTTGTTGAAAAATAAACTGCTCGAACAAAGAGTATTTAAACTTAATTTTCTCATTTGGTTTTAAGAGTTTAGTAAATACACCTACTAGAGTGGTAAATAACAGTGAATCCTGTCTTGATCATGCCCTGCTTAGAAATTATAAAAATATAAATTTTGAATGCACTGTTGTTGTGCTGAATATCACTGATCATTATGTATTAAATGTTTCTTTGTCAGGGATTGTAAAACAAAACTGAGCAAACCAAAATAATGTAAAATATATTGGATAATAATATGCTTCGAAGGCAATTACAATTAGCTGACTGGTCTGGAGTTTATAGTAAAAATAATATTAATGAAAGTGTAGAGAATTTTTATAAAGTTTACAAAGAGTGTTATACAGCATCTTGTACTCTAAAAAAACCAAACAGCAAAAATAGAAAAAGAAATGTGTGGATTACGGATTATTTAATTAGATTGATTAATAGCAAAAATAGTCTGTATAAATCATGGTGTAGGGATAGACTTAACATACCTTTAAAGAATGAGTATAAAACCTTTTCAAAATTTGTAGCTGGAAAAATTAAGAAAACCAAAATTGAGTATTATTCTTCTCTGATTAACGACTGTAAAAATGACTCTAGGAAATACTGGAATGTTGTAAAAGGAATTATTAAAAATTAAAAAAAAGCAATAAGTTACATTAAGGTTAAAGATAAGGTGGTGAATGTATCAGGCAATGAATATGAGGTTGCTAATGAATTTAACAACTACTACACATCTATAATTTCTAGATTAAAATGTGAAAACTTTGGTTACGATTTGTTTATGGAAACTGATGAAGAGTATAATTTTATATTTGGACAAATTTTGATTGTACATATGAAGATGTTGTTAATGTAATTAATTCACTAAACAATAAGCGTACTTCGGGTATTGATGGTATTAGTATACTTACAATTAAAACAAAATTTAGATATTTTTGCTCCACTTATATATTTTTTTTGTAAAAAGTCATTAGAGCAAGGAAAAGTACCTGATGAGTTTTAAAATAGCCTCTGTTGTTCCCATTTTTAAATCTGGTGACAGCAAGGAAGTACCGGCCTATATCAGTAATTAATGCCATAGCAAAAATCATAGAGACATTAATTAAAAATAAAATATTAAATTATTTAGACCAAAACTCACTTTTTTCTAATAATCAATACGGCTTTCTTCCTGGGCGGGGAACAGACCTAGCTATAGAGAAGCGTGTTACTACTATTGTTGATGCCTACAAGTACAACTACACAGCAGCTGTTAATCTCGACTTCCAGAAGGCATTTGATGTATTGGATATTAATATATTGCTAAAAGAAAATTAAAAGGCTTGGTATCGGTGGGTTGGCATTTTATGGCTGGAGTCTTTCTGTAAGGGGCGAAAACAGGTGGTAAAGATAAAAGATATTTTGAGTGATCCTTTAGAATTACATTTTGGAACTTCTCAAGGAGGTGTTTTGGGCCCTGTAATGTTTCTTATTTACATAAATGACGTGTTTAAATTTAGATATTTATTCCTCTGTGTTTGCCTATGCTGATGACACTGCACTGGTGTGCTCTGCCTACAATAAGCAAACATTACAGTTGAAAATTAGAAAAGATCTGATAAAAATCTCATAGTGGTTAATTAACAATAAACTTTTGATTAACTCATCTAAATCTAAGTGTAAGGTGTTTTATGATTATGATATTCCTAAAGATGTACATAGAGAACGACTGAGTTTGTACTGTCCATAAACATCAATGCATGTATAAGTGTGCATGTGCTAGTATTGAGGTTGTTGATTATGTTAAATATCTTGGCATGTACATTGACAAACGCTTGAAATGGTACTATCATATAGATTTTTTGTCGCAAAAATTACGAAAAGCAAAACTATGTCCTTTACCACTTAAAGGGATTTATAAGATGTGAGCAATTAAAAAATGTATTTCTTAGCTGGTTTGAAAGCTTGATGAGGTATGGCATTATTCACTATGGCGGAACTTTTATAACATTGCTCAAACCCCTGGTTATGAATCAAAGACATGCTCTTAGAACAATGTTTAACGTTAAAAAAATGGAGAGAATGAGCTTTTTTTTAGTCAACATAACATACTAACTTTTGGTCAACTTTACCAATATTCAAATAATTTTATTCATCCAAAAGAATTTTAGCCCAACTCAAAATTAAACAAAATAATAGAGTAACTAGGTTAAATCAGAATGTAGCATTAGAAGTTCCATTTATAACAAAAGAGACTAGGAAACATCAATTTTGTTATCTGGCACCAAAAATTTATAACAAGTTTTTATCATCATATAGTGGCCAAAGTGTTATTTTTGATAAAAAAACCTAGAGTAAAGATGAAAGTCATAGAATATGTAAAAAACCCTGCAAGATAGTTAATTGTTAAAGATTGGTATTTAAGGTGGGGTGTTTTTTATTAAATATTGAACGTACAATTCTTTGTTTAATTTATTATCTTTAGTTGGTTATTTATTTATTATTATTACATTACTGTTTATCAGATTTGTTATTTATGATTTACTATAGTTTATTGTCTGTTATATCGTTTAAAAAAGTTTATTGCCTGTTACATGAAGTGTTATTTTTGACAAAAAACCTAGAGTAAAGTTAAGGTTATAGAATATGTAAAAACCCTGCAAGGTAGTTAATGATCAAAGATTGGTATTTTATTAAAAGTAAGGTGTTTTCATTCAATATTGTGCGTTCAATTCTTTGTTTATTTTATTATCTTTAGTTTATTATTTATTTATTACTATTATTGATAATTAATTCATTATTATTTATCGGATTTGTTATTTATTATTATTATATTATTGTGTATGAGATTTGTTATTTATTAATATTATATTATTGTTTATAAGATTTGTTATTTATATTATTATTATGTTACTGTTCATCAGACTTGTTATTTATGTACTATATATACTATATTATTACGTACTATAGTTTATTGACTGTTATATAATTTAAAAAGTTCATTGCCTGGTACATAAACATCCTACCACATAGTAATTGTTGGTGTTTCGGTTAGTTTAAGTTTTGTGTGTTGAAGATTTTGTTATATAGTTATGTTGTATTATCTGTTGTCTTATTTAGAGAGTTTACTGACTGTTGAACTTTTATGTATTTTTTTTTTGAATTTGTTTAATTATTTAGTACTCTTTAAGTGTAGATAACTTTGAACTCATTTAGAGCCGACTGCTTGGATAAAATTTAAAATATAAATGCTTGACACCCTGTTATAATTATTTAGTTTTTAATATATTTTAGTAATAATATACTTGATGGCATTAAATTATTTAAAGCGAGCAGTGTGTAGTGAAGGACAAAAAGTAAAGTATTTAACATAATTTGTGTACGTTACCAACTGCCCTCCCGCACGCTCTGTTAGGTGCATTGGGAGGATTATATCTGTAAAATGATTGTATTGTGTTTTCTGAATAAAGAATTTTTGAACTTGAACTTGAACTTATTGTAAGGCCGTTCATTTTAATAAAATTATATTTTTTAAGCATTTTTAGTTAATATTTTAGCATTTATTACACTTCACCACATATATGGTGGCTATCGGCGCCAACGGCGATGTGTAGCGGATACAACGGTTATCACAAGATAACCGGCGCAACGTCCAGCGTGGCTGCTGCTTGGATGGGTGACCGCTGAGCGATCCTGTCCTTGCAAGCAGCCCGCCTGCCCGGCCGTTGCTGGTGGTTCGGAAGTCACCTTTAAGCCGTTGGTCCCCAGGTTAAGTGTTAGAGAGGGCTTCTTAGCCCTAACTTCGTCTGGTAAAATAAGACATCTTAACTTTTTTTGTATATCTCCGAAACATGATTCGTGTTGTACCCTCTTTAATTAGCCATTTATTTTAACTCATAAAGCTGTATGGTTTCAACAGCAACTATCAAGGCCTGCAAAACGTTATTACCAGAAACGTTCACCTGACCGCCTAGATGTGTTATGATATATTCCCGTCAATAGTTTTAGAAATGAATATCTTACACTTCAATCCACCAGTTTACAAGCTTGTAGCTTTCATCGGAATACTGGAAGGTTAGTAACCATTATATTGTTACTGGCATTTGTTGTAAAATAAAAGCAAAAACATTACGTAAGCATTGTATAAAGTACTCGGGAGCTTTTCAAGAGCTACATGTTTTAATTTAAAAATATTAGCAAATAAAATTGCAACGAAACTGAAACTGAAACACAGTACACTGTTCTAATAAACCCAAAGTAGAAAGAAACATATTTTGTATATATATATATACCTATACACACAAATTGTAACTGTTCTTAAACACAAACTATAAATATACAGTAACTAGCAAATGAAAACATCAAATATTAAACAGGGCACTGATCGAAATGTATTAAATATTCGTTAACAAATTCTGGATACTAAGCTTACGCTATTTCCGAATGAAAAAATGATAGAAATGAAAAGTATACAGGGAATGCAATGAATGTTGAAATACTTTTTGTGCTAGAAAGAGAAAACGTCTTAGTTTTCAGGATTTTGTATAGAAAAAAGTAAGCAGCACCGTAATTGCTATTTCTTGTGAAGAAACCATTTGGAACGGATCGTCAAACATATTTAAATTGAAGCGCGTGATTGATTTCGGATTATTAAAAATTGTATCGATTACCCTTTCTTCCAGTAATATTGAATATTCTATTAACATTAATGATATTCACCTGATAAGAAAGGTTATATTTTTACATAGCTTTCTTACCTGTAATGTAAAAACGCCACCAACTCAAGCTAGCGGGTATGCATAGGTTCTTAAGAATATATTATCCGTCACATTTCTCACAATGTTGAGATGTTAGATAATAAGGGAACGTCTGGGGGCCCGGAACTTGGACTATATCGTAATAAAGTTAATTAAGTAATGTAAATAATTATAATTATAATAAGTATAAGTTAAAACAAGCCAAATATACATTTCTTTCACTTAAAAAATTATGAAAATACTTTTTATATATTGGAATAAACCTCAGTAATGGTTATTTTGCATACAAGCAGTTAAAAACTGTTTAAATTATAAGTAAAATTCCGCTCATCCGATTACTTATGATACATTTAATCTAATTAGTATTTATATGTCAGGTTGAGCTTTTTTACTGTGGATCTGTACATTTTCTCCTTCCTGAAAACAATATTCAGAGGTTTAATGCCATAGTGACACAGTTACAATTTTTTGAATAGCTTAGGATATAAAGAAAGCAGAAGCAGTACCAATTTGTACAGTTATAAATAGATTGTAATATGTGTGAGCAATTTTTAATACCTCTTCTTAATTTATACATAATTTAAATTTAAAAATACAAACACAAGATAATAATAATAATCTTCATTAAATAAAGTTGCATATATACTGTATGTGATAATGCATCAACATACATAAGAAAAATAAACACAGTAACAATAAACATATGTAACCAAACTGCAACTATGGAATAAATGGATCCCCTAGGCAATGACCGAAAGGGTTTCCTTCAAGATATTTTAATTGTTATAAAGACGGATATAAAAACCATGTTTAAAATGTTTTAAAATAATAACAATATAAGTTAGATATTGAATTCCATAATAAAAATTAGATATAACAGAGAAAGACATGAAATTGCAAAAAATGTATGTCTAATACCACTACAACCAAAATAATATACATATCTATAAGAGAAGAATCCTTCGATAAAATGATACCAGAAAATAAACAATTATATTAAAAACTATAATACTATTACTATAAATTATATAAAAACTAAAACTTTTAAAACCAAACAGAAAATCGTTTTAAAATATATTAAAGTATCACAAACTTTGTTTGTGTACAAAATACAACCAAACCAAACAGTATGTTTATTAACATATGTAATATGCCAATTTTTACTTGAAGGTTTTTTTTCTAATATCATTAAATAAAATTGATAATCATATAAGCCTTAGTTATCCACGAGCTAACACCGAACGTTTTAAACTGTACCTGCATGTTTAGTAACATTTTGCCTTGTCAAATCTTGCACAGTTTTAACTTTTATCCTCTGCATGCCTTGCTATCTGGTTCTGGCTATTTTTGACGTATTTGAAAAAAATTTTACTAACTTCATACAATATAAAACTACGTGTAAGAAATAAACTTAGTAAATCATTCTGGTTTACGTTGAGTAGGTGCCTTTGAACTCATGTGGCCTATGTTTCTTTAATATCATTTGAGACTGGTCCTGTAAACAGTAAATGTTTTGATTTTAATAGTTTGTACTATTCAAATATAACTAAATCAATTTATTTCTATTTAGGAAAGTTCAGACATTTGACGGTGAAAGGAAAACAATATACAGATATAAAAACCACTTTAACAAATTATGCAATGTTTTAAAGGGCTGATAAAAGTGAGGTCATTTCATGGAACAAAATGAAAAGGGAACATTTTTATTTACAGAGACGCAGGCAATTTCTTTTACGGGTCTTATCTTTTCATATCAAACAATTTCTTATCCTTACCGCAACAACATGACAACATAATTTGTTTGGGTCTGTTACACATTACCTCAGATATATTTTGAAGGTTTATAACATTTTGTAGCTAAGTAGCCAAGATGTTAGCTCTGAGTCCTCCAAAGAACCACACCAAGTAATATTCGGCGAAAAAAGGATGATGTTATTGACCTCCATATTCTACCCGAGACCAAGCCATCCTCACTGAGTGATTGGCTTTATACTTAATAAACCTATAATTACAATTGCTATCTTAAAGTCAATGTCTATATCGGGCTTACAATAGTTTAAAAAAAAACAGGTCCCGTGTTACTTTTCTACCAGTTTCAGATAAAAACGCTTCTACGGTGTAGCACACGTCATCATCCTGATGATGTTTTCTGACACCACCATGACGTCAGCAGTAGTCTCGGATACACGGTAATCACGCCTACATATCGAAATAGTGCCTTCCTCTTATCCAACACATTCTTGCTGGGAGCTAGTTAATTTGAAAGTAAACTAGCTTCGCATATTTCAGAACTTAAAATCCAAAAACACCTAAAGCAAATGATGTGGAAACGTTCGGGCTTTCCCTGCCATGCACTACCGTCACGAGTAAAAAATTTAGTAACAAAGCAAATCAATTCTCGACTAACTCATAAAGAGTAACAACTGTAAAAAAACAACTTACTCGAACATTGCAAAATTCTGTCATTCATCTAATTAGGGATGAAGAAAAGAGCCGACCTAAAACATATACAAAGTAATCTCAATTTTATCAATGTAACATTTACAAGCAAAAAACCAAATGATTGTTGCACTATGTTTATACTACAAAGAATAACACTAAACTCGACTTTTGTTTTTGTTCAGAGCGATGTTAAATAGAACGTTATTAATTTGCTCTTACCACAGGGATCGGTAGTTTATGTGGCGATATAAACAGGTCAGGGTCACCGCACCGCGCCAAACTAATAAATGACTGGGCTCACGTGTATCAGGATTAAACCTTTCCTGGGCGGTAAATCAAGGCGTAGTGGCGTGATACATAAAAGCCTTTTGGTCTTTCCTTTAGTTTCAAGATTTTTAAAGATTTTATCCAACGACTTATTAATGAATTCTTAAATCGTTTCCTGTTTAATTCATAGATAGTATAGTTTCTAAAATATACTTTTAAGTTAAACAATTATATAGAGTTTTTCTAAACAAATGTAACAAATAAATATTATATTACACGAAACTAGAAACATTTATTTTCCATATATACTTGACTTTGTGTTTTTACATCAAATCAAATTCCTGTCATAGTAACGTGAACTGTACTGAGATGAATGTCCATCATTCTTTATCAAAACCATTAATATTTTACTACGATTTTTATAAATTTTGAAATCAAGTAGTTACACAAAAATAGTTATTAATTCAATACGTAGTAAACGTCGGATTGCAAAAATGTACAAGTATAGTGTAAAACAGTCAATTACCCTATGCAGATTTAACTTTACTCGGAAACTAGTACCACTTTTAGTGGTTTGGTATTTTATGAAATTAATAATAACTAAAAATATATATTTTTTATCCGTTAAGGATTTATAGTCATAATAGATATTTTATTTTATTAAAATGTTACAAGTAAGAATGGACTTTTGGTTTGCATGAGCTCATTCCTGCTTACTTAAAAGATTTTGTTTTGTTTTGAGTTGTTCGAAACTTCCGTTGACCGAAAACAATCTCCTTTATCTGAATTAAAGATTCCATATATTACTAATTTGTACTACTAATTTTATGACGATTAACCGCTCATAGGGTTGTAACCCATAGAAGAACTATATTTTACGTAGTTGTTATAACTGTTCAATGTCCTCGAGAGATGAGATTTGACACAAGTGTGTCAGATACCTTAAGAGACTATTGGTATCCGAAATACTTCAAACCGGGCAGCAAATACAAGTAATACTACGGCAATGGATGATAAATGCCAAATAGTAAACTACAATCACATTAAAACTAAATTAGTTATTGTACACTGTAAGGGAAGGGAAGTGGATATTCACTATAGAGTGGTAGTAGATAAGGGGTATAGATACACTAATAACCCACTATCCTAGTTCGTTCTTATAACTATTGGACGTAATAAAACCTTCTAAATGTTTATCTAATATAGAAAATAATCATATTTTTCATGTATATAGGATTTCTCAAAACTTTGCTATATGAATGAATACAGCGCATGTATTTAGCAATAATCGACACAGCAAAAATTTTTAGTTAACAAATTAAGCAGTTTTGTAAAGGATGTAAAAATGTTAACTAGTGGTTATACAATAACAAAAGAAGTCCTTCCCCTTTGTAGCAAATTAAGCTTACATTAGGAATGAATGGTTTGGAGAAAATGCCACTTATTAAACTAGTAATCATGAACTAACAATGCGTGCCGTGTGGTTTTGATCGCCATTTTACTCATGTGCCACAGTATAACCAGTATCAGACATCTACACATCTCTTGCACAGTGGAAACCACTCAAGAACGTAAACAAACTGTATGCAATCCGGACCTGTCTGAGTCTTTACATAATCTGCTTATGAAGGATGCAGATAGTCCACCCATGCAGTTGAGGCTGCAACATTCTGTACCTTCAAAACCGTCTGTATAAATATGTTGGAAATGGTGTAGCCTTATATGTTTATGGAAATAAATTGATATATAAATGAATACTTTGTGAATACTTTGTCTCTTATGTCAAGAAAACCTAGGAGCTAAAATCGATATTCACTGAAAAAGAGAAAAAAGGTCAAGTGCGATGATATAAGCAAGCTTTGCAGTCTGGCAGGCACGAACATAAGTAGGATGAAAGCTACATAGGGAACGCTTCATCCACCATCACGCATTGGGTAATCTTTGGAAGAGACAATATCTAATAACAATAAATAGTACGTAAGTAATTAAATTACCAATATAAGGGGACAGTGCAACTAATACTTTGGAGCAATGTAGCCAAGCAAACTAATTTTTTTAGTCTATCAGTCGAGATAATGTATTGAACATTTCTCAGATACAAAATATGCTTTAGTCAGAAGGTTTATTCCCACATGTAAGCTTGTAAAACAGTAAAATACAAAGTGGCGAGAGTAGACTAGAACCGATCAGCGGCAGAAATATACCTTACTTTGTCGTAACATACAAAATGGTATTTTTGTTGATACTTCGTAATTTTCTGGTTATCTTTGTTTTATGTCTTTAACTGAAAATATAACACAAAAGAGCACCAGAGAGTGTTGTAAGACATTTGTTTCGCTACAAAGCAAAAAGTCTGTTACATTACTTTTAATAGCTGCTCGTTAGAAAACAATACATTCAGAGTTGAAGCTGCAAATAGTAAAATTTATATATAAAAAGTAAAGACCCACTCACTCAATTATCACTAATTCTCAAACTTCCCGATGTCGTAGAAAATTGAAATTTGGTACACGTATGCGTAAATTTAATGGAAAAATTATAGTATTTTCATAAAGATCAAACATTGTTAAGACTGGAAATTGGATTAAAATCCCTAGAAAAAACTATTATTCTCAACTTCTCGATGTCATAGAACGATGAAATTTGATCCACACTTGTCTTATACTCTGACAGACAAATACAGGGTTTTCACAAAGATCAACCACCCATAAGGGTAGAAAAAAAAGGTTTACAACTCCTTGAAGAATTACATGTTTTGTTACTAGAACTTTTCAATGTCCTATAAAACATGAAACTGTATACACATTTTCATCATTATCGACATTGATAAACAAAATTTGTTCGCCCTTAGGGATTTAAATGCGGTTAAAGTCCCTAGAAAAAACAATATTTTTAGTTTTAAACATCCATCTGTCCTAGAAAATTGAAATGTAACACACATGCATTCGGGCCCTCTCAAGACTACTAGTAACCGAAATACTTCAAACCGGACATAGATTCCAATGACCGAAAGGAAGTCGACCTAACTAGAATTTTTAGGGACCAATTTCCTTGACCGGAAAAACGCTGCTATAAGAGCCGGAAATTACCTTAGACCGAAAGAAGGTAATTTTAAATGTAAGCAAGTTTACACCTTTCAGACATACATATTATATCGTCTTAATCTGATCAACACATGCAAATGCTTTTACGACAACGGAAGTAGATTTTAATGACCAAGAGTAGATGTTTGTTAATCAAAGAACACTTTTCAGATCCATGTTGACTAACTTTCTTGGTCGAGGACAATTTAAACGCTACCGAAAACTCCTTAACATGAAAATTGATTACTGCCGGAAGTAGTAGACAGTCTTTGTCTGAAGTATATTTTTCTGAACGAGAGTGCATATATTTTTTATCATGGAGATAAGGCAAACTGTACTGTGGAGTGCGTGTCATATAATTGATCCCAACCGCAAAATACTTCTTCACACGCTAAAGCTAAAATAAGAGCCACTGGGGGTTTGGTTTTAATTTTAAATGCCTTAGCAATGAATACTGAAATAATAAGTACGTGCTATAAACATTGTATACTTTCAAATATAAAATAAATATATGACACTATCATACTGCATCATATGTGCTACCACTAGGATTAAGTAGAACGGGCGCCACTTTAGCGCTAACATGGGCTCTTATGGAGTTATTCTGGACCAATGAGAAAGCAGCAATGGCGGCTAGGCCACGCCCCCTGCCCCCCTCCCCTCCCCCCTCCCACACCCCCCGCCCCCTCCTAGACCCCCTGCGACGACCCCCCAGCCAATGGGAGAGCAGCAAGCCCCCCACCTTACGAGAGCGATGGCGGACGAGCGATGGCGGACGAGCGATGGCGGACGGTTGTCATGGCGGATGAACAAAAAATTTGTGTCTCTCCGGCGGCCGGTATCCGAACCCGGGCCCCTACGAATGCGAGACTGTCGCGCTGACCACTGGACCACGGAGACGAGTTGTGCGTGGCGGCGCGATATGGCTGTACGTGCGGCGCGGGGCGCCCGGCGTTTTAAACGACTCCAATAATAACTACACAGATGTGCATTCCAACGGCTCTTCTCCCTCTCTCGGTGACGGATGCAGGTGCACATTCCAACGACTCCAGTAATAACTACACAGATGTGCATTCCACACAGTAACCAACATGAAACATTAAATCATATTGCGTCAGCCTGGGAGCTACGTGAGCCAAGTGCAGATCATTAGTCTTCAGTCCATACCGGTGAGTCAGCTATTTATAGGTGCTCAGGTTACCGAACATTACCGGAGCGCTATATAAATAGAGCGGCCGACCGATGGCCAGTCATTAACCGTGCTGCTGTTCACTGTGGTAAGCCTGCTTCTTACTTGTTCACTTAACACTATTCTGTCATTGTCATTGTGTATAGCTACATTGTACCATCTCAACGATAGCCGTTCATTTAAACAAATTTAAAATAACATTGTCATATTTGTTTAACATAAACCTCAACTACATTTCTCAATAAGCCATATATCATGTCGGTAAATATGCTAGAGCCTGTATATATTTAGTAAACACCAGTGAAACGTATGTCAAAAAGTTTAGACTTTACGGTATGAGAACAACGTTTAAATTCAACAGTCCTCCTGAAGGAATATCTGAACTGGATTGGATTAAGCGGGGGTTCGGAGAAGTTGTAGAGCAAATGAAAAGCTAAAGCTTCAGATACAGATTACCTAGGTTTCACTTTGAACAGTTTAAATTTCAAGAATAAAAGATCCGGGATACGTAGCCTTTAGACCAGCTGATGAAGTTAACCTTGACGTGTTATGGAAAATCTTTGGAGGTATTGTACAGAGTAACGCTGAATCTGTCACTTCTAGTGATACGTTTCAAGTGTCTTGTACGGTTGTCAATCTGCCCGTAGGTAGAGGTAGAAATAGGCCCGGTAAATACAATAGCTTCAGCGAAGAGTGCAAAGGACGAAAAGGTATCGTAGTCATTAAGAATAGCGATAATCTGTGTCTGCCCCGAGCTATAGTGGTAGCAAAAGCCTATGCCAAAAAAGATCCTCAACTTAAAGCTATACGAGAAGACAAGGCTAAGAGACAAACATTTAGAGCACAGAAACTAATGGCAAAGGCAAGAGTTAATATTTCAGAAGAGGGGGCTGGTATAAGCTGAACTTGAAAAGTTTCAAGACCACTTGAAGAAATATAACATAACAGTATTCAGCTATAATGCAAAAGGGCGGGACGTATACTTCAGTGGTAACAATACGGAAGCCTCATACAAAATAAACTTGTTGTTTCACAAAGGTCACTTCAACGTGATAACTAATTTGACAGCAGCTTTCGCTTGCCATTTCTATTGTGAAGCTTGTCATGTGCCGTATGACCACAGAGGTGATCACCGATGTTCTAATGTCTGCTCTGCTTGTAGCACAATCTCACCTCCCTGCAAGCTCGAGCATTCAGGAATAACTTGCCTGAGTGTAATCGTCACTTTAAAAAACCAGCGCTGCTTTGCTGCTCACCAAGGTGATCTCTGCAAAAACGTACAGAAGTGTCTCGACTGTGAGAAAAAACATATACAAGAAACATAGAAAAAAACACAACATGAATGCGGTGAAGTATATTGTAGCACTTGCGCAGAATTTAAACCCGCTAATCATCAATGTTACATGCGCCAAAACAAAGTACCCACTAAGAATGATAACTTTCTGTACATATTCTTTGACCTGGAGACTCGTCAGGACGAATGTTTAGAGAACGAGCCTGACATCAAGGTTCACAAAGCTAAACTTGTGCGTCTCAGAACAGTTCTGTAGCCAATGTATAAATAATAACGAGTTTTGTGAAAAACTGCCTCCAACGCAGAAAAATCTTTCAGGAAGACCCAATATCCAGTTTTATGAACTATGTAATGGAAATTCGCAAACCATACAAAGACGTGTGCGTCATAGCTCATAACAGACAAGGATTCGACTTCCAATTCATCTTGAGATATATTCTTGGAGAGACCAAAATTCACACCGGAAGTCATTTACTCGTGGGACAAAAGTAATTTTGCTGGAGTTTGACAACGTACGTTTCATTGACTCTCTCAACTACTTTCCCATGTCACTGTCCGCTCTTCCTAAAGCCTTTGATCTTGGTCCCGAAATGAAGAAAGGCTACTTCCCTCATCTGTTCAACACGATCGCAAACCAAAAACTTACGTGGGACCGATACCAGCAAAAGTATTCTATTGCCCAGAGTCAATGTTTGAAAAGAACTACAAAGACTTCGAGAAATGGCACAATGAACAGGTATGCAATAACTATGTGTTTGACTTTCAGAAGGAATTGATAGAATTATTGCATCTCTGACGTTGACATACTGGCAAAGTAAGGCGTGTATTAAATTTAGATCCCTATTTTTAGCCGAATGCAATGTCGACCCGTTTCTGGAAGCTGTCACCATAGCTAGCGCATGTAACCTAGCGTTTAGGCGTAATTTCTTAAAGCCTGAAACAATCGGAATATTGCCAAAGAAAGGATACAGATTAGTGGACAATCATTCTGGCATTTCTTTACAATGGTTGACGTGGGGAAGAAGAGCGGCGAGGTGTTAGAATACAGCACGCAGAGGAAGAGAGCGAGAGGTCAACATTGAGGGAATGAAGGTGGATGGATTTGATGGAGACAGAATATATGAATTTCAAGGTTGTTATACTATCACGGATGTCCAAAGTGTTTCCCGTACAAAAGAGGTGAACCGTTGAAGGAAGATTCCTTCTGACACCCTCGAACTCAGATACGAGAGGACAAGAGCCAAAATCGAGAAGCTGTCACGTACACCTTATGAGGTGGTAGAGATGTGGCAGTGTGACTTTAATAAACTAAAATCAGAAAAGGAGCTAACATATTTGGAAAACCATCCCGTGTTGAACACCTTACCCGCTCAATCCACGAGACGCATTTTTCGGAGGAAGAACCGGAAATGCCATGACGTATTACAAGTGTACGGAAGATGAGACAAATACAGTATGTGGACGTATGCTCCCTATATCCCTACGTTTGTAAACACGGTAAATATCCGATATCCCATCCTACCATCTACATTGGTGGACAAAGAGTGCAGAGAGAGGGGAATGCAGGTTGAGGGCTTGCTAAAGTGCAAAATGCTACCTCCAAAAGATCTTTATCATCCAGTGCTTCCAGCTAGAATGAATGACAAATTAATGTTTGTACTGTGCAATGTCTGTGGCGAAGAGCTCAACAACGATGACTGTCAACACAGTGACGAGGAAAGGGCGTTGATTGGCACATGGACGATGGATGAAGTACGGAAAGCAGTTGAAAAAGGCTATAGAGTTGTTGAAATGTACGAGCTGTGGGAGTACAACGTAGCCACTTTCGAAACGGGCGGATTGTTTACAGATTTTATCGACAAATTTCTAAAGATAAAACAAGAGGCGTCTGGCTATCCATCATGGTGTCAGACAGACGAAGAAAAGGAAAAATATGTGCAGGATTATTACGACCACGAGGGAGTAAAGCTCGATCCGTCAAAGATAGAGAAAAACGAAGGCCTCCGCTCTCTAGCAAAGTTAATGCTTAAACTCGTTCTGGGGTAAGTTTGGGCAGAGAGAAACCAGACAAAAACGCTCATCACCAGAGACCCTGAGGAACTGTTTAAGCTGTGTATGGATTCTAGCGTTGCCGTAAACAGAATACAGGAAATCAACGATGACGTTGTCCTGGTAAGCTGGCAACATTTAGAAGAAGTGGGCGAGTCATTAGCCACTGTAAACGTTGTCCTAGCTGCCTACACTACAAGTCAAGCCCGTTTAAAGCTTTATGATCATCTGGAGGCACTGGGTAAACAAGTATTGTACTACGATACAGACAGTGTTGTGTACGTATACAAAAATGGCTTGTACAGAGTAAATACCGGCGACTACCTAGGGCAGATGACAGACGAGCTGGCTAAAGACTACGGTCCCGGATCTCATATTGTAGAATTTGTTTCCGGTGGTCCAAAGACGTATGCTTATCGCGTTTTTTCCACACAAACAAAAACGATTTTGTATCTGTCTGCAAAATCAAGGGTCTCACTCTTAACCTAAAAACTTCAAAAAATCTAAATTTTGAAAAAACTTAAAGAAATGGTTCTTAGTGAAACCTGGGTAAACACTCGATATTGAAGAAAACAGAATTAGGAGAACAAAGTCCAGGCAAATAGTTACTGTCAAAGAGGACAAAGGTTTTCAAAATTACAGGTCCAAAAACGCAGACGCGAAGGTGAGTATGGAACCCTGCCTTATGGTTATTGTTAAAATGTCAAAAACCAGTTAGATGGTACCTTATGCTGACAATACAGAATTATGTTAACAAAGTAATGAGTCTATTGTCACAGTCGAATTGAGTTTGGAGCGAAAATGAGAAAATAATGAATAAATTTACCTCTGTACTGTATTCCCTTTAGTCGTACTCCATCCACCATCACCACGACACCGGAAATATTCTGGTTCTTCATCTTCCTCACCCGAATATCCTGATTGCGAATTCCGCAAAAAAACTACTAATCACTAGCACTGGAGACCACGGATGACGCAGAGGATGATCGTGATAGTGGTATTATTAAAAACGTATCAACGAGAAACGAGTATAGGTGATACGCACCAAGAATAATTGGTAGCACTCTGCACGGAGCCGAACTCAGTACTGAGAGCGGGATACGTGGTAGAACGGCGCCTCTACTAGCACATGTGGTCAACACATGTTGTGACGCACTTCCTGCGCTGTTTGTATTCGCGGTTCCAGAGCCGGGGTGACGAGGAGGTTGGTCTAAACACCGTAGAAACAAACTTTTCCTTCGGTCGTTACGAGGTGTGACCATGTAAGGTGCGAGGACTCACGCATGTAGATGGGTGAAACCTTCACTGGACGGGCCACCTCTAGCGTCCACCACCCTGTAAAAGCGCTCGGAAACCCGTGTTTACGTCAGCAGGTGTATAATGATATGAAGTATGCAATAAGGCTAATTTCAGCCACTAATCCGATTTATGCCTCTGCAGACTCTAGATTATATAAACTCTTTTCCACAATCCTACTACCACTACTAAAGGGAATATAGTATCATTACTCTCGGTCTTTATCGCTGCTCGAGAGAATACCCTTGTTCAACGGACAAGGAAGGGAGGTGGGAACTCGTTGTCCCATCACAGCATACAGCGTTGGTTGGGGCTGTATGGGTATTCCCGGTCGGCGTGTTGACAGTCGATCAGAGTGTTGACAACCATCGGTAATGCCAGGGGATAACGGAGGCATGAACTAGCGTCTTTTGGAGCATGCCACGGTCTACAGCGGTGGAGGGGCTGTAGAATTTAGGGGGTTATAAAATATAAAAGATTACTTAGATATTCATCATTTGCGTAATGGACAAGCGTCAAGCAATAGCTAACGAGCTACACAGACCGGCTCGTCGCAATTTCAAGAGGGCGTGGCGTCACCTTGAAAGGTAAAGACGATTTGTACCAAGCGGATCTTGTAGAGATGCTACCGTACGCTGGTGAAAACAAAGGTATGAAATACATACTTACGATGATAAATTGCTTAACAAAGTTTGCTTTTGCTGTACCGCTAAAGAGTAAAACCGGATTAGAGGTAGCGAGAGCGTTAGAACCAATTTTGAAGAAGCATAAGATGAAGAACTTTCAGACCGATCAGGGTAAAGAATGGTTCAACATTCATGGTTAACAAACTGATGACGGCGTACGAAATAAATCACTATAACACTTTACTCAGAGCTTAAAGCAAGTATAGTAGAACGGCTCAATCGGACGCTAAAAGAAAAAATGTGGAAACTGTTTACTGCTAGAGGTAATTACGAGTGGCTCTCCATGTTACCGAGAATAGTTAAGGAGTACAACGCATCCGTTCACAGGAGCATCGGTATGGAAACCGAAGGATGTGAGGGAAAAAACACGTAAAGCTTATTCTGACGCGTATCGAAAAATCGAGAAAGAAATAAAGGGAAAAAACAGATCGAGTCAAAGTTCAACGTGAACGATAAAGTAAGAATTAGCAAGTACAAGCGTGTGTTTTTAAAAAAGGTTACATGCCGAACTGGACGAATGAAATATTCACAGTGTTCGCCGTGAAACCGAGCAATCCAAAGACATACATTCTGATGGACTCTAGCGGGACTGTGTTAAAAGGTGGTTTTTACAAAGAGGAACTAGCCAAAGCAAAAACTGGTGACGTTTATCTAATTGAAAAAGTATTAAAAAGAAAAAAAAGATAAAGTACTTGTTAGATGGACAGGTTTCGATAAAACAAGTGATACGTGGATAGACAAGAAGCATATTATCTGAGGACTTAATGTTCCGTCCAAGAGAGAGAGAGAGAGAGAGCGACTGCTGGTGCAAGCTATATTTAAACATAGATATTTACGATGCGCAGTCAGTAACAGCTGGAATGCGTGTCGTGAAGCAGTCTCTGGAGCTACCCGTGTCTAATTTTGACCGGTATGTGGGTTGGAGGGGGAGATTTGGAAAAAAGCAAGCACGGTCTTCTCCTACCAAACTCTATAACGCTGTATTATTGCAGGGCCTTCTAATTGCGGTAAAACCAACGTGCTGTTCAACCTCTTGTTTGATCCAAACGGCCTTGTTTACGAGAACGTGTACGTTTTTTCTAAATCACTTTATCAACCCAAATACCAATTTCTTGCAAAGGTATTGCCTAAAGAGCTTGGTTACTTTCCTTCAGATGACAATAACACCGTTATAAGTCCTAGCGAAGCCAAACCGCATTCCATTATGGTTTTCGACGACATAGCGTGTGAAAAGCATGACAACATCCGCGCTTATTTCACTATGGGCCGTCACAAACAATATCGATGTTTTCTATCTTGGCCAAACGTACAGCAGGATCCCCAAACAACTGATACGAGACAATGCAAATTTTTTAATACTCTTTAAACAGGATGACATGAATCTTAAACACGTGTACGCTGATCACATCAATACAGACATGCCGTATGACTCTTTGAAAAAACTATGCACTCTAGCGTGGAATGACAAGCATGGATTTCTTGTCATAGACAAGGATCGCGACCTTTATAAGGGCAGATACCGCGTTGGGGTTGACACTTTCCTTGAGTCACTATGAGTACGCGGATCTATTACTACAACGACGTTAGAAGGTATGCAGATGCCGGTTGCGGTGGTATCAAGAGACCTACAAAGGTAAGCTCTAATCTTTGCACGTGGTATTACGCAGATAAGAAAAGGTTTTGCGGTAACTATTGCAGTAGACGTGGTGCACACGGTCATGCGTATAATAGACTTTGTTGGCGTCATAGAAGACCAGGTTGCTACAGCAGGAGCTTACCGCCAATAGTGCTGTTGATGATTTCATCTAGCCAGCGTATATACAACCAGAGATAGGTGGATAGCGTTTATAGCCGAGTGTCAGGAGAAGAATGTACCTATTGAATTGGTAAATTACCATGAGGACATGCTAAACGGTACGGTGCGTGAACCATGAACCTACTGTCTCGGTTTAGACCGTTCCCCGACCTCTTTGGCAAGCCGATATTGAAACTCAGTAACAGTCACGGTAGTTTGAACTTTACTCAGATATACTTAAGGATGTTGAAGTATGCTTGTGATATACCTTATGCCACTAAGGTGTATAGTGTTGACTGAGCGCAGTATACCAGTTAGATCCCCCGTTACACTCTATAGACGTGCACTGCGGTCGCGGTGTTACTTAAACATAAGTTACAATGTAAGTTACGGCCCAATGCCTAGTAGTGTAATGGGGAAGGCGGGGTAAACCGTTTGCTGCAGTGAACAACATATGTCAAGGACTGTACACAGCAGATTTCTTGAAACTTGCATTACCCACAGTACCACTGCAGTGCGAAAAATTTGGCATCTCTTTGGTAACGAAAACCGGTGAGTATAAAAATAACACAACCAAACAAACTGTTTAGAAGCTGGCATGAATTTACCGGCGCAAACTCGGATGAGTTTCTTCTTCTAAACTCATATCTGTTGCACAACACTAACGTTGATCGACCTATATTCAACGTTTGAAGGAATATATGGACAGAACAGTGTCAAAACGATCAGTATACGGTCGCTGAGATCCCTCAGTGGCGGCACGGTATTAAAAGAACATTTATTTTTAGAGATATGACGCTACGAGAACGCATACCCAGATTCAATCCTGAGACAGACAGATATTACTACGGCCTACCATTGACCTCTGGTGTTTCACTTAAAGAAGTGATTCGTTACATTAGAAAACACAAGAAGCGGGCATTGTTTTTTAGACAAGTAGAACTGCCATGAAGAGGGTAAGGTTTGACGATAGAGTGGAGGTAAGGCTAGTTTCGCGGTTATGACGAGTGCAGATTATTCGATACTTCATCATTTTTTCGAACAGATGAGGAAATCCTATATATAAATAAACAGATAGCAGGCTGTGGGTTTCAGTGTCAATCATGGCGCGAAACAAGAAGCAGCTTATGACGGAGATATCAAAATTAAAGAAAGCTATAAAACAAAAGTATAATCGGTTTAAGCGGGGGTGAATTGGAGTCCGAGGAGATGTTTGAAAAGCAATACCAGCCGTTGATCAAGGAATTGCGTGACACCAAGGACCCGCACTTTACACACCGATGTCAAGAAGGAAATCAAGAAAGAGGAAGATGATGCAGATGATGACGATGATGAAAACTCAGAGTTTCTACCAAATGTATTTTCTTCGCCTAATCTTCCCCATTTAAAACCATCGGTCTCCACTAGACTTGATTCTGGAGCAGCAGAAGAAGTGTTTGAGACAGACGACCAAGGTGATGGTGGAAACAACGAGAAATTAACAAAAATGCTCTCAACACCTACGGGTCTACAGACGGCGTCCCAATATATCGCCGACAGCTTTGCACATCCGTTGACCAGAAAGTACATGCAAGAGCTTATGAAGGATTTGGGTGGGCGTTCATCTAAAATTGACCATCTTTACGGTCCTCGTTACGAAAAAAATACTTTAATGGTTGGCAATAAGGAATTGCAGTTTGATGAGGACGGTAGTATTCGAATAGATGATGTGGCGTATAAGCCACAAGAGGGTCTGTACGAGTTGATTTTCAAGCGAATACCGGATGATGAAATCTACAATGGACGAAGACAAAATCGCTTACAAAGATATACTGAAGAAAACTAGCGCTCATAAAAGAAACTATAACCCAAATGGAGTTATCAATCGCAAACACGTCGCTCAAGTATAAGTATGTAATTTCAGGATTATTTCCAAAAGTAGTTAAGGGTTCTGGAGCTGACAGGAAAGCTCATAGTGTGACTAAATCACTATCAGATCCCGATACGGTTTACTGGAACGATCCAAATGAGTTGTGCGACCGTCTTAGGCTGTTGGTGGCATCCGCTGAAGCTGGAAACACGAACCACAAGAACGAGATTATAAATATCATTGAAGAATTGAAAGAATCAAAGACTATATCAGGTGATGGTAAACGCGAGATTCAGATCATTGATGAGATGACCGTCAATAAGTTTGGTCAGAGGCCACAATCTCTGAAGAAGCAAGACATCCAGAGAGTTATGAATACTGTAAACACAAAAGCTAAAGAAAGATGTAAGAAGATTGTACTCTCAAATTGCAATCCTTCAGAATCAAGCGCTTATTCAGCAGGATCAAATAAACAGCTTACAAAAATACAAATGAAGAAGCTATAAGACGTCTAGCAGTTCAACTATTTCACTGGATCATCAACAAGATACACACTACCGTACCTCCAGCTCGCTTCCACGCCGTCTTAGATGCTGATGAAAACTCATATATTGACTGGGATAAGATATTTATAAAGAGCAATGTACAGGAGGAGTCTTCATCACTTGTAAAATGAGTGTGGACAAGTTTGGACGACGCTTCAAGCGTACAAAGGCTAAACAAGGTCCGAAAGGCGAGGGATTCAATGTGACTGCCGAAGGTGACTATGACGTGCAGAGAAAACGTCTGAGAAATCTAGGGAACCCTGAAGATGAACTAGACGCTGTTAATCTACAGACGTTGATCAGTAAGTTAGGAGGATCTGCAGACCGAAATGATTACTTTAACCGACAAGTTTAAACAGCTTGAAAGATTCGCAAGAAAATTCTATGAAGCTTTTAGCGGTTCAATTGTTCCATTGGATCAATAGAGTACACAGTACCGTAGCTGTTGGTTAGGTTCAAAGCACACTTTAACGTTGATGCACATACATATATCGGACTGGGATAAAGATATTTATAAAGAGTAAAGTTCGTGACTCGCCATCACTTGCACAATGAGTGTTGACAAAGTTTGGACGGCGATCCAGGCAGTTTGGAAAAGGCGGGTTAAGGGGACCGAAAGGAGATGGATTCAAGCTGACGGCCGAAGGTGACTACGACATTAACGGGAAGCGTCTAAGGACATGTAAAAAGTCCAGAAGATGATCTCGACGCCGTAAATCTACAAACGCTGACCAGTAAATCGGTGATAATCGGGAAAGATGGAATTGACTGTCGGAAACAGAGATTGAGCAATATAAGTAAAGCTACAAGACCATACGATGCTCTACCACTCGCTCAACTGGCCGAACACATACCGTCAAAAGATTTAAAGGATAAATCTTACAAGTTCCAGCGCTTTAGATTACATCAAATTGGGGAGCCTAAACAAAACGATGACGCGTTAACACTCGGTTACTTCAAAAATAACACTATCAAAAAAGGCAGGATGGTTGGGAGCTTGGAACAAAAAAGGCTAAAGCTAGTGGCCGATCCTGTCGAGCTTCGTGACGCTGTGACGCTCAACTATTTCAACGCAAACACAGTTACAAAGAAGCAAGACGGTTGGGAGTTTGCAAACAAAAAGTTAGGGTTAGTTGCAGACCCTACCGAAATGCAGGATGCTGTGACAATGAACTATCTCGTTCGTGTCTTAAAGTGAAGTGTTTTACAGTTTCTATATACGTCTCGCTCCTCCTGGTGATAGTGGTTTAGATCGGTCGCTAAAGACCAGTGGATTCGTTCAACGTTGTTGATCCGTTTTTCTTAAACGCCAAAACGAAAATAATGAGATCGGAAGACTAATTATATAAAACTGTGATTGCAAGCCATACACTGCAGTCTGGTTTTGGCCACGGCGCGGATAAAATGGCAAAGCGCAAAGGGTCGTCCGTCAGACGAAAGCGAACCATCGGAGGAGCAGGAGGTATTATCTCTAGTGTTATTAACAAGGCGATTGACCTTCTACCTTTTGAAGCACACATCCCCGGCTATTCTTTCTGCGGACCTGGCACATTTTTGAAAAAAAGAATCGCTAGGGGTGAGAAGGGGGTGAATTTATTGGATGAGACCTGCCGTATTCACGATATAGCTTACGATAAATACAGTGGACTCGGAGCATCGCAATCAAGCAGACAAAGAGTTGGGCCAAAGCGGGCTTGGGATAGAGTAAAAGCGTCAGACGCGACTTTAGGTGAAAGAGCAGCTGCTTTAGCGGTAACTGGTGCGATGAAAGCTTAAAACGGCTTTCGGTGGTGGTGGTGGTGGGAAGAGACGAAGGAAAGTTGTTAAGAAGAAGAGCGGAAAGACGAAAGGTAGGGGCCTTTACCTAAAAACATTATCCAAAGAGGGGAGCTGGTGTTAGAAAGAAGAAGAGGAGTTGTTGTAAAAAAAAATCTCGATCCCGATAAGACCGTTGACAAATTTTCGAGTTGATCCACTACGCTAAACAAACTAAGCATTCCAATTTTAGAGGGGTGTTTATGCGTGACACGTTACCTTCAAACAGGGCCCAGAAAATACGAGTCAGCTATAGTTAATCTGGACTCAAGTTACGGTGACGGTACTCATTGGGTTTGCTACAGAAAACGCCTGCATAATGTGAGCTATTTTGACAGTTTCGGAAATCTTCGCCCTCCTTGGGAACTCATATACTATTTCGGACCCACGCTGACATACAGTTAAATTATCAAAGTCGTCAGGGGTTTGATTCAGTTGTATGTGGACATCTGTGCTTAGAGTTTCTCAGCGGAAAGAATGTTTTGCCTGAGCGGGAAAGGTTCAAGAATAACTTGTGACGTATTTCCTCCATACGACACCAGTGATGGCGATTACGTAATTGGATTGATAGATCTGAGCACGTTCAATTCTATTCCCAATATTGAAAAGAATGTAAACGATAAATTTTATTACGGAAACCATGATGAAGTGATAACGTTTGAGGAAGGTTCTTACGAAGTAGAAGATATTGCGAATTATATACAGGGGAGACTACCGGAGGGGATCACAGTCCGCTTGAATGCAAATAACAATACTCTTTATGACCGAGATTAAAAGCAACGTGCAGATTGATTTCAGCAAGAAAGGCACAATTGCATCGATATTGGGCTTCAGCAAAAAGGTGCTGCAAGCTAATAAAGTACACAATTCAGGACCTGCCTGTGAATATTCTCAAGGTGAACAGCATAAGAGTTGAGTGCAACGTTGTTCGCGGCTCGTTTGATAACGGTGTAGAGAGGTCACGTTATTCACGAGTTCTTTCCACAAGTAGAGCCGGGGGTATAAAATAGTCGAGACACCTGGTACAGTGATTTATTTACCGCTCAACGTTCAGAAGGTGCACACCATAAACTGTCGAGCTTAAAGATCAAGACAACAATCCTGTGAATCTCAGAGGTGAAACGTTATCTTTGAGGTTGCATATATAAAGAAAGTGGGTGCTCATGGGTCTAGTATTTAAGGAGGGTGTGAACATAATTCAGGTCATTAGACCGTCGCGCCTGATAGTGGTAACTTCTGCTAACGCAAATTTCTTGCGCTCTCTTGGCTTTAAAGTTAACACCGGCGCAATTCGTGAAAATGCTCGATATAGAGAGTCCCGCTGAGTACAATGAAATCATTACCGGACTGGAATATCACACACATAATCCGTATGCTTCAACCACGTTTAATAATAACGATGAAATAAGGATACCAATCAGTTATCAGGATTTAATAACAGGCCTCCTTTTGAAAGCACACTACACGTTGTGGGTACAGTAAGCGGTAAGAAAGCTGACGGTACAACAGATGCTAAAGTGTCTCTGGTTAACAACGCGAATCGCTTTTCCTCTTTGATGATATCCGATACGAGATTGGCGGTGTGGAAATTGAATCGCACAAAGAATGTAGGTATAGCCAGTTCGTTAAAAAAATATATTATCAGCTCGTGCGGAAAGACGAAAATAATCTGGAAAATGCATGCTGGTTCGGCCCCGGTGGAAAGAAAGAAATGAACAAATTCTCATTTTCTGTGCCTTTAAGGTTGTTGTTGGGATTCGCAGAGGATTACAAGCGAATAATTGTGAATGTAAAACAAGAGTTTGATACTGCTGCGGTCGGCGACAGATGCCAAACGCTATTATTAGCGATGGACGCAGCGACCCACACGTTTGAAGATCACCAATCTGTACTGGCGGGTGCCTCACATCTCTGTATCCGACTTGTTTCGTGCTAAAAATCCTACGTCTAGTTGAAAAAAGATACTCCAATACATATACCGTTTTAGAATCGTGGGAGTTGCACGAATACCCTGTACTGCCGCAAACTGAACGTCAATCATGGACTATTAAAAACTGCTTCTCAATTGGAGAAACCACGATTACGTGATTGTAGCTTTCCAGACAGAAAGGAAAAACAACTTAAAGAAAGACATGTCCATGTTTTTTGACAGTTTGTAAGTTATCGAACATCCGCCTGTATTTAAATACACAATATTTCCCTTATGACAACATTCACGGAGACACCGCTATATTCTACGAAATGTTTGTAAGATTTCAAAAACTCCTATTATGGCGATTTAGGCGGTCGTCGGTGGCCTGACGTCAGTCTGGACACGTTTAAAAATAAACACACTCTGTAATGTGATTGATTGTTCACGCCAAAATGATTCGGTCTCAAGTCTTGGACCTGTCGATGTACGGCTAGAATTTTGAGGCTACGGAAGCGTTCAAAGGCCAACACCACAGCCTACTGTCTACTGCTTCATGACTCGTATTTCGTTTACACAATGCTCAAGGGCACGGTAAAGAAAGATGATGTAACGTGAATAAAACACGATGCAAATGACAGAATCTTTCAGTTTCAAATTGGACGCCACGATGGAAGGTTCACGGAAGATAAATATTGTCCTTGATTTGGTCGGTGAAATCCGTAGACTAATCCGCAATCACCAGTTAACAACAATGAAACGGACGAGTGATGGCTACATGCATTATTGCGAATGTGCGTATACCGCACCGGATTGTCAAGATGTACCAGACACTTGTGTATGTGTAATGATTGACAGGCGGAAAGATGAAATATTCAGACTGTTAAATGAAATTTACGATAACACTGTGCAAAACGACGACGACGATGTCATAGAAGATGATAGTGACTATACGATATCCTCTATGGAAGAAGGGGAGGAGGAGGAGGAGGAGGAGGAGGAGGAGGTATGTATAATTGTATAAGCCAGTGACTAATACGTCAGGTACTTAATGGTTTGCTTCTCAAAGGTGTACAGAGTCATTCGTGATCATGGAGCGAAGAGAGTGAAAGACATACTGGCTACTGTCGCTGATGCTGTGTTCAAGGAGGGAGGAGGAGGAGACCAGCTGGTGAGTCATAACCAATGGAAATAGACAAGGTTAAATCAGTCCCGTAAAAGCTCAAAACGAAATCTCCCGAATCTAGTTACCGGTGTGTTTCTAAGTCTCTCTCTTTACTTTTTGAATCCTTGATTGTTCCAAATACTTGATTGTAGGATTGTTTGTTGATCACGACAACGGGTGTCGGTATCTTGATGAAAGGTAAAAGGGAACGTTTGCGTTTTGGAAACCTGAAATGTTAACATTCTATTAGGGTGCGCGAACCAAATCCACGGACTCTTGGAATCGACAGGCGTGCATAGATTCAGTTTTTCTAAAAGCGAAAGTGGAGAGAATATGGTGGGTACGTAGAGTATTTGGTCAGCAGTACGTTGTACTGTACGACGGAAAGAATACATTAACTCTGTCCGTAGACGAGTGGACTCAGTTCACCAACTGTCTGCCCTGCGTAACACGTCCAAATCAACGAGTTGTTTTTAACGGAGGATCTATTGAGATCTTACGTCGGTGATGTGTTAGCATTGCCTAACAACGGAAGTCCGGACGAGGGTTACGTTTGATCCGTCCTGAGGCTTTACCCACGTCACCTTTGCGACAGACTTTTTTGGATGACGACGTCCAGTGCTACAAACGTTGGCCACATTCCAGCGGCGATGAAATGTGGCAGTAGTTGAATTTCAAGCTTTTCAAGGTAACAAAAAACCGTTTATAATCAAAGAGTTTGCCATTGTGGCTTAATTCATTTCCAATGTCAATTGTTTTCAAACCTCCGTTTCCTAGGGAGAGATTAAACAAGAAAATGCGTACAACAGCTCTGTGGTTAGAGAAGAACTACCACAAGATCTTGTGGGAAGAAGGCGATTTCCCTTACAGTGGAAGTGGTCATTCGCAACCCTGTGCAAGCCGTTTACCATAATTTATACACGTGGTCATGAGAAAAGCGAAATTTTTAAGACGGTTTCACTCTAACGTTTGTGAGCTGGGACAACCTGGCATGTTATGACAGTAGTTACATTATGCAGTTGTAAAAGGATCGCATCGGTTTTTTCCTGCTCCCTACCGCAACACAGCGGCCGTGATGAAGATGTACGGTGTGTCAATGCACGCTGCTAGATGTCGTTTTGAAATCCTGAATAAACAGACTCACCAGTCCACTTAGTAGTCATTTCTGTTCACGGTCACTGTTGAGATTACATCGTTGTCAGCATGGCGAGTACAGCTGCTGCTGCTACCGCTGCTGTATGGGACTCATTTCTCGAGAGCCCAAAGTGCCTGTCGGTGTGCTCACTGATGCGTTCATTTTGAAATTTAGTCGGCTTTCTGAATTGGAAGCTTTTTATCGGCAAATTATACTTTTTCGTTTGACATGTTGAGAATATTTCAGCATAAAGTAATTTGGACCACGATTTTGGAAAATTCTCGCCTTCTCTGAATTCATTTTACGTGAAATGATGCCGAACTTTGACACTTACTGTTTGGATAGTTAAATAAGTCGTCACCAGGTTCTATCGGAGCAGTTTATACACGATTTTGGCTGAACAGCTGGACTGGGATTACATACTATTGTACCAAAACCTTAGTGGAATAGTTTCTTCAGGACCATTGTAATTATTTATAGTGATGAAGCGTAATGTGTTTCCGTAGAAAAACTTCCAGTTTTTACGATAGACCAACATTGAAAGGCTTCACCGAGTAAAGTGGTCAAACAACCGATTCTCTGCTTGTGTTTCTCACGAGTCACATTGAAGGCCTCTCTGAGTAAAGTGACTTTGTAGGAATCTTGCTGAGAATCGGATCTCGCTCATCCTCTGTAAGTTTACAACGAGTCACATTGAAAGGCTTCTCCAAGTAAAGTGCTTGTATGAAACCGACTGAGAGATGCTTCAGCTTCACCTGGATGAGTGCAAGTCATATTGAAAGGCTTCACCAAGTAAAGTGACTTGTCGCGTCTCCGCCTAGTAGTATAATGTTAGATTAGTACAAAAATGTCCTTCTCGGAAGGAGGAGGAGGAGTTCGGCATTGAGTTTTGAGAACTACTCCTGGAAAAAATGTCTTTGCGAGAGCTAAGGAGGAGTTTTGGCATTAAGTTGAAAACTTCAAAGCTCACGTGGGGCAGAAAAAAAACACTTGCAAAAATATAAAAGTTTTTGCGAGTACTTTGACAGTGAGACGGAAAGGTTCGGCATTTAGTTTGAGAACTTTAAGGGACTCGCTAAACGGTCTCGCAAGGACACCAAAAAAAAAAGTTTTATTTTTTCGGAGGTGGCAAATTTGTTTTATGGAGTGGCCATCACGACAGAGTGGGCGATGGTTGGGGCCCACTCGCAAAGAGAGGTGACACGGAGAGGGTTCCGGCATTGAGTTGAGAACTTGAACGTGTTCAGTGTTCTCTTTGTTAAGTGAGATTAGGCCTCCTGGGGAAACTCACTATAATAAAAAAAACGCGCCGAGACCCCTACGGCCTGGCTCAAAGCCTACCCGTGGTGATGGAAACGTGGGGTCAACTACGCTGCATTCCTGTCTATATTCAGCTTGGCAGTTTGCCACGACCACAGCTGCGACTACCTCCAAGGTATATATACTACCTGTTGGCATGCTGATCGGCACAGTCACTTCTTCGTCTACGTGTCAACGCTCTCGTTACGTGGAAGTGACTACACTAACACATTTAACCGTTTTCTTTAAGATATTCGACTGCGCTCTCTATTTTGCGGTGTGTTGCTCACGCATAGTTATTCTCAATCCGCTAACCAAGTTAACAGTTTTTACGATGAACTCGTTGTTAAGATTATTCGCTATACAGATTGTCGGTTTTCCTTTACAGATTGAAAAATGGAACTTTCTACAAAGGCTTTTCGTCCCTGGAGAAGCATGGTGAACCCACCACCAAAGATGGCGATAAAGAGTTGACACGGAAAGCTGGCTACAGGATCCTGGAGGCAAAGAAGGTGGACACTAAATTTGACCGGAAGGCAGTGATGTTACTCGTAGAAGTGGACAGCACCAAAACAAGCCGTCACATTTCTACCGGTGAGTGAGATTTGAAAAGACTTTAGATGACAGTGATCTACAAGAGATGACGTCGTCTAAAAGGTATAAAGTTAGATGTACGGGTGTTAACGGACTTTTGGTAGATGTTAAGATTTGGGAAATGTATGTAATCCAGACGCTTTTAATAAATGTAAGTACGGTCCGTCAACACGTGTGTTATTTCTGCAACACCCCCGCCTCCCTGCTATTTTTAGATAGTGCATCTATGCAGGAGATGTACCGTCACATGTGGTGACCACATTGCAGTTGCTGGTGTTCATAATTGTGGGTCTTATCTCACTCAGGTACTGTGTTCGCGCGCCGACTCGGTTAAGATGATATCAGTAATTATTGCTGCTTATTCTTTGTATTTACGTGTTATTGACCTGTTTGTCGACTCCATCACCACCACCGTGTCCCTTTCGAGATCTTCCCTCTCATTCACCTCTTCAACAGTCTCCTGGGGGTAGTGTTTAGTAGCGGTTTGGGAGTTTTTTTTGGGACTCAGAATCAGAATCCGAGAGTGGATATTCAAACCACAAGAAGAAGAAAGAAGGAAGACGATTTGCGTGGTGGTGGCTGGAACGGCTGGAGAGAGTACTAGGCTACTAGACTTCCAAAAAGGGTGAGTTATTTTTATTGTTGTCTCCGGGTGTATCATTAACAGATCACTACATTTCACTGTGATAAATGTTTCCGTCTCTAGTTCACCAAATACCAATAGCTGAAGATTCCGACTCTCTAGAGCTGGTTTTTAGATTTTTTTTTTTACAATAACCGTACGGTAAAGTACCATATTCACCTTCACGCTTGCGTTTTGGGGTCAGTAATTGACAGAGTAAGGCGTACAGATGCCTGGGTACACACATGTGCAGTTGTAGTCAATTGGAATGCACAGCTGTATCCGCTCTGTCACCATGTGCTGTAATGAGATTATGCTCGCCTTCACGAGAGGAGAGCAGTCATCGCTCTTAAAGGTATGCCAACCGCCGAGTGGTCTAAGCGTGCTCGTCTTACGTTCCGCGGGACCAGGGTTCAAATCCTGGGCGGCTTGGTATACTATTAATTTTGCGTCCTCACTTGTCGCTACCAGATATGTTGTAAAGTCCGTCTTCTACCAGATAGCAGCACCGCAAGTGCGCACACGTACGCTAAGAAAAATAGTGTTACAGTAGGCATACTTTTTGCGTCCTCACTTGCCGCTACCAGCATGGTTGTAAGCCGTCTCTACCAGATAGCAGCACCGCAGTCGCAAAGCTAAAGAAACTACAGCTGATATGGAAAAAACCGTTGAATCGCCGGGCGCCCCGCGTCCGCACGTACAGCCATATCGCGCCGGCCACGCACAACTCGTCTCCGTGGTCCAGTGGTCAGCGCGACAGTCTCGATTTCGTAGGGGCGGGGTTCGGATACCGGCCGCCGGAGACACAAATTTTTGTTCATCCGCCATGACACCGTCCCGCCATCGCTCGTCCGCCATCGCTCTTCGTAAGGTGGGGGCTTGCTGCTCTCCCATTGGCTGGGGGGTCGTCGCAGTGGGTTCTAGGAGGGGCGGGGGGTGTGGGGAGGGGCAGGGGGGTGGGGAGGGGGGCAGGGGGCGTGGCCTAGCCGCCATTGATGCTTTCTCATTGGTCCAGAATAACTCCATAAGAGCCATGTTAGCGCTAAAGTGGCGCCGGTTTTCTACTGGATTAGTACAGGCATCCTTTACTATGGCCTTAAATATTTCACGTAGTTCCTGAATTGTTGAGATTAATACGTTTAAATTTCTTTAATATGATGATTCCATAACACTATCAAAATATGTTAAACAAATTATCATTATCTTCTTGAGGTGAAAGGTTATTTTATTACAACTGTTACGTTCTTACGGTATTTGTAAAGAAGTTTAGCGTAAATATATAAAAAATTACTTACGAATGATTTTGAATGGAAATTAATAACAGATCGAAAAATTACCATATATTCTTTTCATGGACTTTTATTCTTATAATAACAAATAATTTTACTATGAATCATATTGAGAAGAGTTTATAAAAGCAGAAGAGAAAAATAATATTTGTGTCTATCTGAAATCTCTGAATCTGAAATTTTTAATAATTCAGAAATCTATTATTCAACTTTCATTGTAATACGTCCTTTAATCTCTTTAATAGTATTTTTATCAACAGTCTCTCTTAAAATGTAAACTTTGTTATTTATTTATTTAATCTTTCTATCATCGTCATTACATTTAAAAATGTATTCAGTGTAAATGAATTTAAGGTCTCAACTTAAATTTGAGTTATTCTGAAATTTATCAGGAGGTTGGAATATCTTCCAGTGACAACATTTTCAGGAGTGTGTATTGTGCCATTATAAAGCCTATGACGTATCTGTTATTTATTCGCGTGCAATGCAGCGAGTAACTGCCAGTCTGTAGAATAAAGTCCTTACCGCATTTATCGCAATTAATCTTAAAAATGCCTCTTACCACGTAATTTATTGTTTTGTACTCAATCATAATTCAGTGAAAGACATGTGGGGTTTTAACCGAAAATAAATTATGCTGTGGAGTACTTGAATCTTAAGCCGGTTTTGAAGTTTATCTCTCAGTAGGTTTGGCATATGCTCTTTTTATTGATGGGTGGATACAAAAACTTTCTATCGACTATCAGCCTAGTCAACGTTTAAAATTATCGTTTAACAAAAACCATTTTAAATTGAATCTTAAAAATGTTTTTCTTTTTTTAATTAGATCCTTTTCTAAAAAGACAAGACTATAGCAAAAACGTATAATTGTGTCTGAAGAATAAGTTTTAATTAAAAAAGGCGGAATTACAATGTTTGACGGTGGCTTTTGAGCTTCTTTCGAAATATAGGTACCGTATTGTAAATCTACTGCGAGCTAAAAAATATATATTTCCTCTTTGAATTTTAATATCTTTTATTACTAAATAAAATATTAATAACATGTGTTTAAGCAAACGTGAAAGGCATACGTCATAGGGGATACGTCAAATAAAGTAACGCTAGAACTTTAGGAAGCTGTGTGAGGGTGTAAAGTAAGTGTAAGTCTTTTATAGTACAGATAAATTTAGATTCGTATCCCTATCTGAATGATGTGTGTATATTAAGTTTAAAAACAATGAAAATTGTTATAATCAAGACATGGCAGGGTACATTTAGATATCCATAAAAAACGCATTCAGTGCAGTGATGTTTTTATGAAAGTAAACACAGCACATACGAGACCAAATATATTTGTACAATTAACTGTCTACATTATACTTCGTAAGTACAAGAAAGTAACTACATCAATGATGTACATATAACTAATTTATGATAACAGTACCTTTTTTCTTACTATCGTATCCGTCAAAATTTTAGATGTTTAGTGCATGAGTTTGAGTGTGAGCTGTTTTGCAATCGCTATCGGACAACACTGCCGTCACTATTCCATGTTAATCATACACAACTGTAACTGTGCCAGCTGTCACAATAGGTGTGGCAACATACTTTGTTGTTTGTGTTTTACTCCGGCATTTGCGATGTTTATGATAGATGGTGTGGAAACAAACCAACGTTCACCTTATGTGTACTATCATCGTAATGAGTAGATGTATAGTTTGTTCCTAAGAGTGAAATATTTATATTTATTAAATATGTTATGATTTAGTTAATATCAAGTTATAAATCGTCCATTGACATTAAATGAAAATATAGGCTGTTACAGACGTTGTATATATATATAAAATATGTAATTTTCTTAGTATGTGTGAATGTGTATAACATATACTAAGAAAATTAACATTTTGCTAGAGTTTTGGAGTGAAAAGAACAAAAAAGAATAAAGAAGTTTTTAATATATTCTTTTATTAGATCTTTCATCAGATTGTTTATCCCAGAACAAGTTACAAGTAGTTTTTTCGCGTCAGAGCAGTGTAACCCATTTTAGCGGCTTAAAGAAACATCCCAACCACCGCAACTGCTTCCTTAAGAGCCAGCTGTACAGTGAGACACGGCATTTGTAAAGTCTCCGTATTAAACGATTTTAAAGTTCAAACATTATAAACACCTTTTGTTCTTAGACAGAGCAAAAAATAATATTAAAAACTCATTTCAATATCTGAGGAATACGTATCCAAAAATAAATTAGTTTTTAATTCTAAAGTATGTACTTTTTGAATAATGAAATCGTTTCTTATATGAAAAAAGCAAAAAATACAGTCTTTAAAACTTCTTGGTCATGGAATTGTGTAAAATACTTCATTTGAAGATCCGATTTAAGAGTAACATTCCAAGCAACTTTTAGTTGTTATTAAAATTATTTGTATTGTTGTTCTGCGAAATTCTCAAAATTTCTTTACACTCCATTTTATATAAATTCAAAATGTATGCCTTTAACGTGAAAAATAACAAATCATTGGGTATATGTGAGTTCATAAGTTTTACGCTTATAAAAAACTTATTATTAAAATCTAGGATTAAAAAATAAAGAATAGGTCTGAGTACAGTTGTTTTTTAACCTTGTTCTTATAGATCAAAGCTCAGGATGGTTCAACTGCAGCTTCGCTGTTGGCAAAGGATCCCATTAACCGTCAGTTGTAGGTTTTGATTACATCGGTCATTTTAAGATAATCGTTCCACACCACTAATACTTTAGATGATACATTATGGTAATATAATGTTTATTTGTTAAAATATTCAACAAGGTAATATCAATTATATTTTGGCTTTTCAAAATAACAATCTCTATTTTTTTATGAATAAATACTATTGGGCTAGCCACAGAATTTTATTTTTTGAGTAATAAGTTAATAATAAGATAATTTAAAATGTAATTCACATATATTCACACTAAGTTGTTAAGTTTAATTCGTGGGGTTCACTGGATGATATTTTATAATTAGGAAAGTTCTTTTTAACTCGTACAAGACACCTAACTGTTTAGTATTAAAACATCTCAAAACATAAACTCGAGCGCACTGGCGGGACTTTTCACCTTCTACGACAACAAGTGAAGAGTTGTTTCCTCGCTAATGACTGTCATATAGAATGAGAGGCAAGTACTCTCGGTTTTACAGACTCACACTTTAGAAGTCTCAGTTTAAATTTCAGTTGTTCTTGTCATTTACAAGTGCATAGTACATTCGTTTCAAAATATAAATTACTTTGAATGTTATTCAGAGTTATTTTATAAACTTATAGTCCTCATTTTATTCATTGTTTCTATACATGTTACCTTTTTTATACAATTGATATTATTATACTGAAATATTTTTAAAATTGCTCGTAGATATTTAGTAACAACACCTGATGTGTTTTGTTCTATTACTAAGTATATACATATTAGCCTATAAATTGTTTTAGTGTTTTGAGGGAGCTACACAGGGATATAATATACCTCTAGAACAATTGTTCACATTCCTTATGATCTCTCATAAAATATCTAATTTAATTTCTCAACACTGTATTAGCTAGCCGCTAATCTTATTCCTAACAATTAATACTTCCTATATAATGTCGTATATTTCCCCAATAATTTAGAAAATCAACTCCTTTTAAATGGATAAATTCCATCCATCCCTGGATCACCTAGTGTCCTTGATGTGGCTCGCCTTGTATCAGAATCTTAGCTCTACGAAGGAACCACGATAGGTATTGGCTCCCGAATCTCTAGCTTCTACGAAGGAACCACGATAGTGTCATTGGCTCCACGAAGCCAGGTTTAAGCTCAGACATTACCTGATACAAGTTATGTGTAACGCCACACTACGTGTCGTGTAACAAGCGTCTCTGAAGTTGACATGCAAGTCTATAGGTCATTCATTATTGAGATTACTTTACAAACAAGCAGCCTATCGCAAAGAAAACAATTTATATCCCAACTGCCACATAAAATACAATTATTCCAAACCTATCGAGTGATAGGCTTCAACTGGACACTCAGTCCAAAATATAAAGTCTACAGATAAAAATCTTGCTCCGATATTTATCTACATGATACAATAACATTTTAATTCTTCATTAAGTTTAGTTTAATATAACTGTTAAAATTTTACTAGAGCTTCCACCACCAAGGGAAGTGATGAAGCATGTGTTGGTGCAGTTAGGCTACAATAGTAATTATGTCATTACAAAATTCATTAGAACCCCATCTATTGACATGCACCATTATCTAACATGTGTACGTATGTGTGTGTGTTTTTTTTGTTTTATTAAAGAAATGCAAATCAAAAGATCATTACTAATTTCAAAATGTGTATGTCAGTTAGTTCACGAGTAATCAATATCCATACAGACATGAAAATTTTTTTTCCAGCCCCTTCGGGTGCTGGATAGGGCTTTTACTAACGCTTCAGATAATTAAACAAGTACCTCACCATGTCGCTAACGTTCAGCCATCATCAAATTCCGTAATGCTTATATAAAAAGCATCATGCAAAGTTGCCTTTATAGAACGTTTCGTTTTCAAAAGGGTATCGTTCTGAATAGACAGGACAAAAAAAATATTTTCAACTCTTTTGAGGTGAGTGGTGCTTCGCTAAAGGCGAGACAATAAACGGAAAGTGATAGGGACAAAAGGGACACGTGCACATATATAAAATTGTTAGCCAAAAGACCAGCTAAAAACATGTGTAACGAATTACCTGTAGTAAATTTTCGTCATTTAGAAGTATTAAATTTACATCCTTAAATTTCAGTGCAGGATTTAATTTAAAAAATTTGATACCTGAATTATACTTATTGACCACAGCTCCGTGGATTTGGGTATCGTGAATACCGGGAGATAGTAAACTTTTAAAGTCGACAGCACTGTATTACCGGAGTATAAATTAAAAATGATTATTCTTTTCAAGAATAATTAAAAACAATTCATTTATACATTCATAGCTCGTCCTAAAATTTTTCAGCAACTATTTCAATATTGACATCTCCCAACATGCGGCCCCAGGGAAAGGAACCAGACGTGACATTGTTATATCCTACTCGACAGTTTATGAGGTGGATCCCCGGCCGAGTTGTAAAGTCCGCTGCCTATTTGCCGACCACACCGCGTGTAAGACCTGTCAGGGTTTATATTCTCATAATCAAGCACACACCGTAATCTATTCAATATCTGATAGAAAAAAAAAACAAAGTGGGCAAAAGAAAGAATATATCGTGAATTCACCGGTTTGAAGTTTGTTTTTGTTCGATGGTAGGACTAGGATTGTGAAGGAAACAAGGAATTTTTCGAGGACATTTAACATTGTTTAGTGATACTAACCAAAATCAGTAGTACTACGTTTCGAGATCAGCAAATGACCTTTCCTTTCAGGTAACAATACTAAACTGAATGCATTGATTATAATTCTAGGTAAAATAATACAAATCATACCATAAGCGTGTATAGTGACGTATAAGCGCACTTAACAAAAACTTAACACTTAATTATAAAACTGAATTATCAGAATACAGGTCACACTAGGTCTGAAAATCACCGGCCAACGACAATGAGAACCTGACCAGAGGCCAATAGTAAATGGCTATCGTCACGGCAGAAAAGATGTGCGGGCAATAAAGAGGGACGAAAAGGGCCGTTTTTTTACTATTGTTTCATCCTAATAAAACTTTTATAAAAACCATAACTTTTGACTTCGCTATTGGGTTTATTAAGAAACAAACTTATCTGTTTTGATAAGTTTTATAAGGTTTTAATTGTTAGTTTTTTTGGCAACCAAAGCGCCTAAAATGATGGTTGACTAATCGAGGTTGGTTTGTCAAGGAGCCTAGTTGATCTTATAGGTACACCTCTTCAAGGCCACGTTTCTCAGCCTAGAATGTGCAGATTGAGGATATTACCATGTTTGCATACTCAATTAAATTGGATGATAATCATTTTTAAACTGAGTCCCAATAAGACAAACAGAATGTGGGTCTTTTGTATTCAGGACAATGCATTTGCACGCTAAAGTAGACCTATAAAGTGTTAAAGAACTGTTATTCTGTACATAAATAGGCCCAATGATTGGAGTTATTGTATTAGGTTAGTCCCAGGGTATCACTCTTGAGAAGAAAACTGATACAGGAACTGAAGTTAGTGTGTAGAAACCGACTTTCTACATCTGGTGGGAATGAGGCTGGAGGTTACTGGCTATCGGAAGATTCCACTTCTGATCTAGTGGCTTCATATGTTGGGCATGATTGTTAGGTTCTATAACTATAACGAATATTTTTTAATAGTTAAGAGTTAGAAATCTTCAGTAGTCAGAGATTGTGTGGATTTTTTAATTTGTTATAATTGTATTAAGATGTATTACTTGCGACAAAAGATAAGATAGAGGCATGTGACTATATTACTAACTCTTACGTGAGATTGAGGCAATGATTGGTAAACGTACGTCAATTCTTCTTCACTTGACACATTGAAAACTTTTCAGAATACACTTTTACCATTACACATAACACTCTCTTATTGGTTGAAGTCCTTTTTTCTTTCTTTTGACTCCATGATTCAACTATATGACTGTGGTACTCTTGCGAGAAGCCATCAAAGGTCAATATTATTAATTTAACGAATTTGTTTATGTGCTGAGATTTGAAGTAGGTGTAGGGGAAACCCACATAATGTATTAAAACTCAAATGACCAGCGGTCAATTACAATTTTTGCCATCTTCAAATATTTTAACAAAGGAGTTCCAAAATATTTCCATATATAATTTTAAAAGTTTTGTTTCACATGGAAGTTTAAAGAACCGTTTCCGACCGTTTCCCAAATATTCACTTTATTGTCTCCACCTCAGGGACCTACAGTTTATAACAAATATGTTTCATAATTACATCATGCAGCTTGTGGAATTCCTTATCTTGTCTTAATCTCCATCCGTATAAGGCTAAAACTAAAGAAGATGTTTGTGTTTCTTTCTGGAGTTGGGAAAAAAACCAGTGTTCCTGGGGTATGCTGTTTTCTGTCCAGGGATATGTTGAAGTATAAATAAAATCAATGAAGCAGGGTATAAATAGTGCCCAATCATCAACAAATAAATCTTTAGGGGAAAGATTAAAAAACGCCAATTTACAGTTATTTATTTCAGTTTAAAAAAGACCAAGAAAGAGAATTATCCGAAAAACAACAATCAAAAAGTCATTAGTGAAGAAGGCAAAAGTGAATTGTAGGGAAAA